>NW_026125558.1:0-133729 GCF_943737965.1 Phodopus roborovskii
CAACAACAAGATTGATATTAATAATTAGCCAAGGAATTCTACTGAAGCAGTTACTAAGCAAGGAATAGATGGCAGGAGCCACAGGGAATTCTCTGCTAAAAAAAAAAAAAAAAAAAAAAAAAAAAAAACCCAAAACCAAATGAGTTCCTTATCTTAGATCTCTAAAATGTTTAGGTCTAGAGTAAAAAGCTAGGCCAAAGGAAGTGCTGGGCCTTCTGTGTCTTTAAGACATCTCTAACCCTTGAGGAAGAGCTCTTCAACTGCCCTCACTAGCCAATCTGGTACACTGAGCAACCAAATTTCAGCATTGCAAGGCCTGGAAGGAGACTTCCTGGAGCCATGCTGCAGGGCTTGCTTTTATACTCAGAACAGGCACCAGAGAATGATTGCTGCTCTGTTTGTGCTGGCAGGGGGGAATGGAGGAGAACAGAAGCTGCACATCTTTAACATTTAGGTCAGATACATGCAGAGTTATTACCCTTTTTTTTGCTAATATATTAACTTAACTTCTGTTGTTAAGAAATGAATAGACAGATCTTATTTTACTATCATTCCCAGTTCTCTCCCTTCCCTCCCCATTGACCCCCCATCCCATCCCACACATACATTTCTCTGGTAGTCTGAGAGTTCTTTAGGAGGATTCATCAAAAACCTAATAAGGAATTTGGGCTTGGCGCAGGCCCTCTTCCTCTTGTCTCTAGGCTGCGTGAGTATTCACACTTGGAGTTAATTTTGTGTTTGCAAAAAATGGCACTCATTTTCTTAAATATATATATATGTATATATATATACATATATATATATATACATATATATATATATATATATATTTGTATGTTACAGCATGACCTGGAATTTTCTTTATGCTTAGTAGTATTTTATTTTTTCATCCTTAATCCATTTGTTTATGCTTACAGATATATGTTAATAGTAAATGATATATAAGTAATATAATCCTTTGTAGCATGTGTAAATTAGGTAATTATCATAATCAGGATAGCCTAGTTTAGTTCTATTTTCAGAAATTTCAAAATGCTATTGTTTTTTATTATTACTTAATTTTATATAACAAAGTCAAATTAAATGAAAAACAAATATTTATGACATAATATTTGTAACTGGGCATTGTTCTTCCACTCACTTCCTGTGCTAAGGGCGCTGTCATGGGGATTCAAGAAGATTCACAAATCCTGCTGTAGTCTGTAGGGCTGCTTTTTCCAGCTGTTTTGAATGTAGGATCACCCCTTATACCTGTTTCAGGTGGTCTCGGGTGATCAAGCCACATGAGTCTGGAAGGAATCCACATCTTTTCAATTTCTGTGAAAATGAAAATGAGAAACTTTTCTCAATAACTTCATCCTTCAACTTAAATTTTGAGTCAAAGAATTTTTTAATTTAAAAATTACTTTACATAATGCATCCCAGTTCCTCTCTCCCTCCTCCCTCCTTCCTTCACTTTTACCCTCTGCCCTCTCATGAACAAACACCCCTCCTCCCATCCACCACCTTAATACCATATGTATGGGAATGCCATCCAGTTGGGGTCATGTAGATCTGATAGGTCATGTGAAGTATGGACTAGGGCTTGTCCTGTCTCTGGACCACAGCAGGTATCCCTCCATGGGGGGATGTGTTCGCAAAGTCCGTTTGTGCACCAGGGATACATTCTGGCTCCACTGCTGAGGCCTCTTGTAGACTGCTCAGTCCTTCTGGCTGAGACCCGATTCATCGAGGCCTGAGTCAGTCCCATGCTGGCTTCCCAGCTATCAGTCTGGTGGCTGTTAGCTCCCCGGGTTCAGGTAAACTGTCTATGTGCTTCTGCCTCATGGTCTTGTCCTGTCCATCTGCATCTGGGTTCTAGTTCGACTCAGTGTTTATGTATGGGTGTTTGATCCTGTTTTCAACAGGCATTAGTTGAGAGCTCCATGGAATATTTAGTTGTTGATCTCACTCTGAGGAAGGGCATTTATGATAGCCTCTTCATGGAAGCTCAAATTGTTTGTTGGGAACATTTTTGTAGTTCTCTAGACCTTACTTTGTGTCTAATTTTATCTCCAAACCAATATTAGCTCCCTCTTTTATGTTCTCTCTCTCTCTCTCTCTGTCTTCTCACTCTCTCACTCTTTCTTTTTTTTCTGTCTGTCTGTCTGTCTCTCCTGTCTTCTATTCCTAATAGGGCTCAATCTTCCTAGTCCCACATGTTTTCCTTTTTCTCCCTCTCATTTTCTCAGACTTCTCTCTCCATACACTGCCCCCCCACTTCCCCTGTGCTCTGGGTGACTTGTCTTTTACCGATTCTGTGAAAGACTTTATATGAATCTCTTAGAATGTACCTTTGTATCCTAGGTCCTCTGGTGGTGTGAATTATAGGCTGGTAATCATTTGATCTAGGTCTAAAATCCATATATGAGTGAGTACATACTATTTTCCTCTTTTTGTAACTGAGTTTCCTCATTCAGGGTGGTTTGTTACAGTGCCACCTACTTCCTGCGAATTTCAACATACCATTATTTTTTTCTGCAGAGTAGTAGTCCATTGTGTAGATGATCCACCTCTTCTTTAAATATTCTTCAATTGAGGGGCACCTAAGTTGCTCTCCAGGTTCTTTCTATTACAAATAGTGCTGCTATGAACATAGTTGAACAGATGTCTTTGTTGTATGGACGTGAATCCTCTGGGTTTGTGCCTAAGAGAGGGATTGCTGGGTCCTGTGGTAAACTAATTCCCATTTGCCTGAGGAAGGCCACACTGATGCACAAAATGGTTGTATGAGTTTGCACTCCCAACAGCACTGGAGGAGTGTTCCCTTTCTCCATATCCTCTCCAAAATGAGTCATCATTCGTGCTTCTAATTTTAGCCATTCTGGTGCAGGAGTAAGATGGTATCTCAAAGATTTTTGATTTGCATTTCCCTGATAGCTAAGGATGTGGAGCATTTTCTTAAGTGTCTTTCAGCAGTTTTGATTTCCTCTATTGAGAATTCTTTCTTCAGTTCTGTATGCCATTTTTTAATAGGGTTATTTTGGTGTTTTGTTGACTAGTTTCTTGAGTTCTTTGTATGTTTTGGAGATCAGCCCCTTGTCAGATATAGGATTGGTGAAAATATTTTCCCAGTCTGTGGGCTGCCGCTTGGTCTTGTCCACCTTCTCCTTTACCTTACAGTAGCTTCTAAGTTTGAAGAAGTCCCATTTATTAATTTTTTCCTCAGTGTCTGTGCCCCCTGAGTTATGTTCAGGAAGCAGTCCCTATACCAATTTGTTCAAGGGTACCTCCTGCTTTCCTCTAGAGGGTCGATGTGGCTGGATTGATGTTGAGTGTCTTTGATCCATTTGGACTTGAATTTTCTGCATGGCAACAGACATGCTTCTATCTGCCGTTTTCTACCCCACCTCATCCTATTGTGCCAGCACCATTTGTTGAAGATGCTGTCCATGCCCCCATTGTATAATTTTAGCTGTTTTGTCGAAAATCAGGTGTTCATAGGTTTGTGGGTTAATATCAGTAATTTCAATTCGATTCCATTGGTCTACCTGTCAATTTTTATGTGAATATAAGGCTGTTTTCAGAACTATACCTCTGTAGTAGAGCTATTGTCAGGAATGGTGATGCCTCCTGAAGTTCTTTTATTGTATAGGGTTGTTTTGGCTATCCTGGGTCTTTGTTTTTCCATATAAAGTTGATTAATGTCCTTTCATGGTCGGTGAAGAAATGTGGTGGGATTTTAATGGGGATTGTGTTGAATCTGTAGATTGCTTTTGGCAAGATTGCCATTTTTATTATGTTTACCCTACCCATCCAAGAGCATGGGAGATCTTTTCATTTTCTGGTATCTTCTTTAATTTCTTTCTTTAGAGCCACAAAGTTCTTATTATGTAAGTCTTTTACTTGTTTGGAAATCATTACTTACTTAATGTTCTGTATTGTTGGTGTTGTGTCATGTTATCAGCCCAACAGTGTTCATTAGATGAGATTCCCTGATCAGGAGATTATTCAGTTATTCCATTTTCAAAATCGGAGGTGACTGTGAACTTCATGGGTCAGTTCTGTAGAAATCTCTTAGAAACTGATGATGCGAAACAATACATTTTTTTTTTAAATCATGTAATCATTCGATTGTTAAAAATCTACGATTTAGTAAGCAGTGATCAGTGGGTAACACAGTGTCCCTCATTCTCTGGACACTGCTTCTGGTACCGATCTCCTGCTGGGTCAGTCTCACAGCAGCCAAATGACTGATGACACCATCATTCCTTACACAATCAAAGAAGTTTATAATTTGGATAGTCTTGCATACTTAACTTTCATTAGGTGGAACCAAACTCCAGTGATTGTCAAGGCAGTAGTACTTAGATAATTAAAAAAAATGCCACATGATTAACTCCCAGGAGAAACAGCCAGGCTCCTGTCACGAAGAATAGCATCCTCATTGATTTAAATAATTAACATATACTGAAAAATGATTGAATAAAGACATGGTGGTGCATACTTATGTGCCACATGGAGTCGACAGACTGATCTCTTCCTGGAATAATGATTTATTTAAAAATTATGTTGATAATTAATTAGTTGGCATTTTAGATTAACTGGACGAGGTGGCACCATAGTCCTAAACCTATCGCTGATCTAATGATCTACTTACATAGCTAAATGATCAAGTAATGAGAGGATGTTATATCATCATCTCCCAAAATTTGTCTCCAAATGGGACTCATGGTCCATAACATAATCTGTCTTTTAAATATGTTAATTAAATGACGAATTATTATTTAATTTCCTAGTTTAACAGTTAAAAATGTATGTGTAGTATTAGATGATGTGATGGTCTGGTACAATTTCCTCCCATAAGTAGGCTCAAAACACCTGTGATCATTGAATACATAATGACATGTTTTCATATTTGAATGAATAAACATTAAACAAGTGGATGGTGTTTTATGCGGGAAGCCAAAAGATTGCTCAATACTGAAGAGTCATTGAGTTCTGAAACATAGATTTGAAAAATAAAATGAATGAATACACAGATATTTTCTCATAATTCACCCCCTAGAGACTACAGACTTGGGTCTATCTGCAGTCTTCTAAACACCATCATCCAAATATGTCAGCACCATTTGTTGAAGTTGATTTCCTCATCCCACTGAATTGTTTTATATGTTTTGTAGAAAATCAGGTGTTCATACGTATGTGGGTTTGTATCAGGTTTTTGAAATCCATTCCATGTTCTACCTCGTTTTTTTTTTGTTTGTTTGTTTTTGTTTTGTTTTGTTTTGTTTTTGTGGCAATTCCAGGCTGTTTTCAGGAGTATAGCTCTGTAGTAGAGCTTAAAGTTAGGGATGGTGATACCTTTGAAGTTCTTTTATTGTACAGGGCTGTTTTGGCTATGCTGGGTCTTTTGTTTTTCCATAAAAAGTTGATTATTATCCCTTCAAGGTCAGTGATGAATTGTGGTGGGTTTTTAATGGAGATTGCATTGAATCTCTAGATTGCTTTTGTCAAGATTGCCATTTTTACTATATTTATCCTACCTATTCAAGAGCATGGGAGATCTATCCATATTCTGGTATCTTCTTTAATTTCTTTCTTTAGAGCCACAAATTTTTATTATATAGGTCTTTCTATTTGTTTGGGAAGTGTTCCTCCAAGATACTTTAAATTGTTTCTGGCTATTGTAAACTATTATGTTTCTCTGATTTTTTCTCAATCTCATTGTTGTTTGAAAAAGTAGGGCTACTGATTATTTTGAGTTTATCTTGTACTGTGCTAGTTTGCTGAGGCTATTGAAGTTCCTTGGTAGAGTTTATTGGGTTGCTTATTAAGCTATCATATCGTCTTCAAATAGTGATAGTTTGACTTCTTCCTTTCCAATATGGATCCCTTTTATCTCCTTTTCTTGTCTTATAGCTTTAGCTAGAACTTCACGTACAATATTGAAGAGATATTGAGAGAGAGGGCAGCCTTGTCTTGTTCGTGATTTTAGAGGAATCACCTTAAGCTTTTCTCCTTTCAGTTTGATGTTGGCAGTTGGTTTACTCTGGATTCCTTTGTATTCCGGGCATAAATTTTCAGAATTGAGACTTTGTGTTGAAGGATTTCTCCTGCAATGAATACTGAATTAGCATCTTCATCTCCTTGATTAATTTTGGTTTGAAGTCTAACTTTAGATATTAGGATAACCATGCCTGCTTGTTTTTGTGTATATTTTATTGGAAGATATTCCCCAACCTTTTAACCTGAAGTAATGTCTATCGTTGAAACTTAGATGTGTTTTATGTATGTAGCAGAAACTTAGAGATGTGTTTCTTGTATGTAGCAGGAGGATGCGTTCTTTCTTCGTATCCATTCAGTTAGCCTGTGTCTTTTTATAGGTGAGTTAAGTCCATTAATATTGGAGGTGAGTAAAGGCCATTGATTATTGATGCTTGTTTGTTTTAGATTTGATGTTGGCAGTGGTATTTTGAATATAGTTGACCTCCATTACCCTTGGTTTCTTGTATAGGTAGATTATCTGTTGCCTACATTTTGTGTGCATAGTTAACTCTGTGGGTGGGAGTTTCCCTTCCAAATCTTTCTGTAGTGCAGGATTTGTAGGTAAGTATTGGAAAAAAATCTGTCTTTGTCATTCAATATCTTGTTTTCTCCATCTATAATGATTGAGTGTTTTGCTGGATATAGTAGCCTACATCTATCCAGGCCCTTTTGGCCTTGAGGGATTCCATGGAAAAGTCAGTTGTAATTTTGATCGGTTTGGCTTTTTATGTTACCTGTCCTTTCTCCTTTGTTGCACTTAGTATTCTTTATTCTGTGTTTTTAGGTGTTTTCCTTATTATATTTCTAGGTTTTTTTTTTTTTTTTTTTTTTTTTACTTTGGTCCAGCCTAATAGGTGTTCAGTATACTTCTTGTATTTTCTTGTGCATGTCCTTCTTCAGATTGGGAATGTTGTCCCCGATGATTTTGTTTAGTATGTTTTTGACACCTTTGAGCTGGTCTTCCTCCCCTTCCTCACTGCCTATTATCCCTTGGTTTGGCCTTTTCATGGTGTCCCAGATTTCTTGGATGTTTTGTGTTAGGATTTGTTGGATTTATGATTTTCTTTGATAGAGGAATCTATTTCCTCTAGTTTATCTTCTATGCCTGATATTTCTCCATCACTTTTCTTCTGTTGGTCATGCTGTGTCTGTAGTTAAAAATCTTTGGTAGTTTTTCTATTTCAAACATTCCTTCGGTTTTTGTTGTCTTTACTTTCTCGATTTCAATCTTTCAGGGTTAAATGTCCTGGGTGGTTGGAGGAAATCTGGGATGAGCCCACAAACTTGTACCTCCCGGGTTTCCTCAAGTCCAATGAAGTTATTCCCAAATGTGAAAACAAAAGGTTTTAATTGGGAAGAATAAAACAGTCTGGGAGTTCACTCTATTGGAAGGCTAGTTACCTAGCAACAAAGTGAAATGGAGGCTTGACACCACTAGTCCCAGCTCATAGGGTTTTCAAGGTTACAACATTTCATAGAGTACAAAGTTTGATTGCAAGGGCATCAAGATTGATTAGCACACTTGCAAGGATTTCTTTCCCTTTTTTTTTCCTGTATCCCATGAAAATAACATGTGGAGTCTGTACTCTGAAATCAGGAAGTTATCCACTAGATGAGATTCTTGTTCTTTGTAGTTTTTCCTTCACATCACATAAAGTAAAATATAAATTGTTAAATGTCTCCAAGAACTGTAGTCTATCCAAGGATGCACAAAAAGCTCATTGAAGTTGACTAAAAAGATGTTTTTACACAGGGCTCCCCTGCTCCCAATACTCTGAAGAGATTCAACCCACAAAGTTTTAGTCAGAGTCACATTATTGATTCCAGGGAGATTCACGTATCTCATGAAAACCCACTGGAAGTAAAATCTGTCTTCATGTTCCCAATCAGATTTTTGGGAGGACCCAAATATTATGTATATACTACACAATGTACTCCTCCATCCTGGGGACAGCAGCCCCACACTCACCATGGGATTACTGAGCTCTCCCAAGCTCTCCAATGAACTTATTGCAGCAATAATCAAAGAACAGCACACATACAAAAAGGTGCCAGCTCTCCTTTAGAGAAAAGCCTCAATCTGGCACTAAGAATGTCCCTGTACCTTTTATTATTGACAGGTCATGAGGAGGGCCTGGTTGGCTAGTGATGACTGAGTAACAAGATCACCTTCTTAAAGACACAGCACAATGATTCCTGACCTTGCCTTCCAACCCAGACAAAAACCTTTTCTAGGTCAGAGAGAGACACATTTCTACTGCACTGGCTTTGACTCCAATAGCAAATACTGCTCTCTTCCTGCACCCACTCCTTTCTCCTGAAAACAAGGTGGCTCTCTAGCTTTCACAGGCCACTACACAATCACATGATGTGATTATTCCCTGTCCTAACTACTATTGAGAGATTTTGGAACAGAAATGAGATGTTCTGTAGTTTCCCACTGATGTCAGATGAACTGAAACCACTTATCTCATGGTTGTCACTGGGACTTCAGAAAAGCAGGGGAATAAAAAAGTAAAGAAAAACAGGAACCAGACTCAACAAGAAAATAAGTCTTTCTGTAATCTCAAGGCTGGATGATGGATCCACTGATTTAGAAACCTGACCACAGTCCTGTTCAAGAAGAGAACATTGAATAATGCAGCTATTTTCTCACTGTACCTTGAGGAAGCTCTGCTAGTCACCACAGTGCTTGTAGAAGCAAGCTTCCCAGCCCAACCCTCTCAGAGTATTTAAATTACCCTGAAGACAACATTTTTTATTATTATTCATTTTTCAAGAATTTCAGGATTAAAACCCTAATGCATTGGAGCTATCACCAAAGCATCTGACAGGAGAAAGATTTATCATGTTCTTTCTGATATTGCTCCTTCCCTCTCTCATGGTTTCTAAATTGTCTGTGACCAGAGATAAAATGTACACCCAGTTCCCTGACCTCGGCAAAATACACAGAACAAACATCATCTTTTTTTGCCATATGGCCTAAAATCTCTCTCAAGTTTTTAATATTCTAGGTGCCCTTCCCTGTGTTGAATAAAAAATTCATTCCAATCTGTATTTTGTAATTTGATGTGCAACATCTGCACATTGTTTTGAGGAAGGAGGGGATGATCTTTTGCACAGCAGGAAGAGAGTGGGTTGTCTATTTTAGACAGGGTAAGTGACATTGAGATTTGTGTCTCTACAGTTGTCTATAAGGTCTGGGCCTTGAGTGAAGCCAGACCCAAGGTACCCTGTGGTGTGTCTTTAAGCACACTTTAACCCTTAAGGAAGTGCTCTTGTTGATCAAGCCTTACTAGCCAATCAGCAACACCAGGCCAACCTGCCAGTCACAGGCATTGCGGACACTTTCTGTAGCCATACTTTAGGCTTTTGTTCTTGATGCAGGTTTGGTTTTAAGCAGAACAAGCACCAGTGAATTGAATGCTTTTCTGGGAGTGTTACTGTAGTAAATTGTGAGTGGAGCATGGTTGAGTACAGAAGCCACCACATGGTGAGTGATGGGATAATATCATAAGATGTTTCATAATTACATTGAGCATTCTGAGTATTTCCAAAATAATTGTTAATGTGCCTTTGTAATCAGCATGTTGTTATAAATTGTTGTTCATTGTCATAGGATTGTATTCATTTCATGTTGCAAACTTACCATGTGTAGGATCTTAATTTTGATGCTTCATGCTCCAAAAGACCATTATTTAGTCTTTATTTTGGTTTTATTGCTAATCTGTGGAAGAGTATGGCTCATCATACATGTTGTGTATCATGGCATGAGACTCAGTACATCTTCTTTTGGGGGATAACCAGAGGTCAGATAATGATGCACAACTTCACATAATTATCTACATCCCATAACATGTATACTCATATAAACCATTTTCTCTCATGTTCAATCATACAATAGATAGTAATAGACTTGAAAAATTGATAAATATTTATCCCATCAATTCTATTATCATCAATTCTACTCTTGTATACGACAATTTAGCTTTGACACACTACACTGGAAATTGAAAAGCTAATTCTACTTGGTCTTATTAGTTAAAACCTGGATTCAGATATGTGATTAATGATGAAAAATTGGAGAAGTAGAGCAGCCCACCCCTAGGTCTTACTTCTACTAAATCCTCAGACCAAAGGTGTGGGAAATTCTGATCCTAGGGTCCTACATTAGAATGCAATAAACTTCTGTGTTCTTCCAATTTATATTTCTCTCTCCTCCCAGCCATATCTACCTCCCAAGTACAGGGATAAAGGAATGAGCCACTACCTGTCTCTCTCTCTTTAGACTGGGTTAATCTGGTGTAGCCTGGAGCGACCATGAAATTACAGAGGTCCACCTCATTATGTCTCACAAATGCTTGGTTTAAAGGTGTGCTCCACCATGACTTGTCCTATATGGCTAACTACAGCCTAGCTCCATACCTCTTCTTAAAGCAAGTTTTTTGTTGTTGTTGTTGTTTGTTTATTTGTTTAGATTTGTGTATTGTTTGTTTGATGTTGTTTTCAGACAGGTTTTCCCTGTGTACATTTCTAACTCAATCAAACACATGGAGATTTACCAGCCTCTGCCTCTCAACCACTGGAATTAAAGGCATGTGCCGCCACCACCTGGCAAAACAAAATACCACAACACCACCTAAAAGGAGAAAACATTTATGGACCCCACAAATTATTGGCATGTGGATCCTGCTGAGTTTATCGATTTATAGCTTTAAAGCCCATTACTTTGAAATACCTGTGTAATGAAGACCAGCTGAGACACCTCATAAACCAAACAAATACCGAATTCTTCAAATTTCCATTCGTCATCACCATTGATGTACTAGCTGGCCCAGAGCTTGTGAGATATTCTAATAAACCAACTTTCTACAGACACAGAGAGATATGTTCTACCAATCCTGTTCAAACAGAGAACATTGAATAATGCAGCTGTTTCCTCATCTTCCTACTGAGGAACCTGTGCTGGTTCAATATAGTACTCATAGATAGAGACGTTCTTCCCAGCACCATTGTCTTTGAGTATTCAGCTTATCATGCAGATGACACTTTTTTCTCATATGTCAAGAATTTGACTCAAATATCAGGAATAAAACTCCAATACAATAGACCTATAAGCCTGGTGTCTGTGAGAGAAAGATATATCATCTTGTTTGTAATATGGCTCCTGCCTTTCTCTCATGGTTATCTGAGAGGCCTGTGACAACCAGGTAAAAAGTCCTCTCAGGTCTCCAGACCCTCAGAAAGATGGCACAGAACAAACATCACTTGTATCCTAAAAAATTCTCTATACCTTTAATATTCTGGGGAAGCCTTCCCTCTTTTTAATAAGAGAATCATTTCAGTCTACATTGTGTAATGGTCTGAGAAAGCTCTGCACATTGTGTGGAGGAAGAAAGAGAGATAGAACCTGTGTACTGCAGGAAGTGGGTTGGATCGTTTATTGGTGACATGGGTAAGTGACATTGAAATTTGTGTCTGACTATGTAGTGTTGGCTGTCGTCTTTGATTCCAGCACTCAGGAAGTAGAGGCAAGTAGATTCTCTGAGTAGACTCTGGTCTACAGAGTAAGTTCCAGGATAGCAGGGCCACACAGGAAAACTCTGTTTCAAACATCAAAAGAAATGAATTAATTAATCAAATAACTAATTAATATTAAACAAGTAATGAGAAAAATCTGCAAGAAAGCAACAACAACAAGATTAATAATAATAATTGAACAGCTCAGTTTAATTAGAAAGTTCTAGGACAACAGGCACCACATGGGGAAATTCTCAAAAAAAAAAAAAAAAAAAAAAAAACAGATCTCTAAAATTCCTAGTTCTGGAGTAGAAGCCAGGCCCAAAGGAGGTGCAGGGCTTGCTGTGTCTTTAAGAACACTCCTAACCCTTGAGGAACTGCTCTTGTCACTGAAGCCTTATTAGCCAATCAGGGACATTGAGCCAACCCTCCAGTCTGAGGTCTGGAAGGAGACTTCCTTGAGCCATGCTGCAGGCTTGGTTTTGTATCAGAACAGGAGCAAGAGGATTGATTGCTGCTCTATGAGTGGTGCTGTGGGGAATTGTGAGGGGAGCTCATGGATGAACAGAGAAGCTGAAGCAAGGTGAGTGACGGGATGTGGGAGGGTGGGATGGGGAGTCATGGAATTCTGTTTGGCAGGCTCTCCAGCAGGAAGCTGGACTGGAATGTGCTGCCATATTCAGTGTTCAGTTAGGCCCATTGTGGTCAGCAGCTTCCCTGACCACTGTGTGGCCTATGAATACTTCTCTATGTGGGCTGTTTCTGAGGAAAGGATTTTGATCCAGTATCATTCTGAATAAAATTCTGTGTAGTCAGCTCCATTATGGTTTTGGTGTGCAGGGATGGCTATTTACCAAAGAAGGAGAGGTTCGGTTAATTCAGTGCCTTCCAGAAGTCCTGCTTTTAACATCTAAACTTTAGGGGTCACATCCATTCAGAGTTATTATTATTTTGTTTTTTTGCCATCAAAATAACATTTCTTCTTTGTGAAAAAATAAATGAAAAGACCTTACTTTACATATAGATCCCAGTTCTCTCTCCCTGCCATCCTCCTATTTCCCCCAGTGACCTCCCCTATACCATCCCCCATTCATTCCTCTGAGAGGCTGAGGTCTTCCAAGAGAGATCATCAAAATCTGTCAAGTCATTTGACATTTGGCCCAGGCACTCCTCCTTGTCTCTAGGCTAAGGAAGTATCCACATTGGGAGTTAATTTTGAGTGTGCTGTAAATGATATTATTTAATTATATATGTATATATATGCACATATAGGTATATGTATATATACATATATATGTATATGTTTATATGTATATGTGTATGTGTATATGTATATAATTTTTTGAAATAGAATTTCTTGTAGTTTGCAGCCTGACTTAAAATTTCTCTGTGGTGCAGGCTATCCCCAATCTCATAGAGATCTGCCTGCCTCTGCCCCCCCAGTGCTAGGTTATAGTCAAGTGCCAATAAATACATGTATAAAGTCATTCTTGTTTTGGACAACACTCCATCATTGAGCTGTTTTGTGGAAGAGTGGAGTTGTTGATATAAAGATTTACCAATTCTTGGTGGATAGTTAGTCTCTCAAAATAGAATTTTGCTAAGGGAGTTCTGCCCCTAAAATTTAATAAATAAATAAATAAATAAAATTAGTTTCATGATTAACATTCATGTTAGAGATTAGGATTCTAAAATATATATTTGCTCGCCAGGATAGTCCATACATTTGTCTCCAAAACATGGCAAAATTATAAATTTAGGCCAAATTATAAATTTATTTTATGCATATACTAAGTTTCTTTATCATGCATGTGGTAAAGTTTTACATATGCTAATTATCTTTGCAGTAAAAAAAAAGAAGCCATACGGGAGTGAATCCTGTGAATATACACAATGAATGTATGAATAACTTTGTATGTTACAGACATCTTCAAAGGCTTGAAAAAATTCACAGTGGAGAGAAACCATACAGAAGTCTTCAGTATGGTGAAGTCTTTTCATGCCAATGTTTCCTCCAACTCCGTGAAAGAAAACACTCGGCAGAGAAAACCTATGAATGTAGTCAATGTGGTAAAGTGTTTGCAAGACCTACTATGCTTAAAAGACATATTAGAACACATAGTGGAGAGAAAACACAAGATTGTAATCAATGTGGTAAAGTCTTTTCACTATGCAATCATCTCAAAATCATTAAAGAACACATACTGGTGAGAAACGCAAGAATGTAGTGAATGTTGTAAGGCTTTTTCACAACACTGGTGTGTAGTGAGATGGTCCTTCTGTGGCACTGACCATGCCCATTGGGGGTGGAGCCATGGGCAGGAGTGACCTGTGGAAGGAATTCAGAGAGAGAGCCTGGAAAAGCTCTCTTGATGGTGTGACTCAGACAGGAGAGAATCGGGTTGAATTTCCTGGTGTTCATCTGTCTAGGTTGGCAAGCTATTCTCTCCCTGAATAAACATCTATTCGGACTATTTGTTTATCCTGATCCTTATTTGACTGCGATATCTGGTATCAGAAGCGGGATTAGGATTTTCACGGGACCTGAGTGAAACCAAGGCAGCAGACGCTCCCTCCCCCCCCCAACATACCCCAACAGGCAGGGTTTAACCAGGTGTACTCACCACAGCTTTGGGACATTTGCCTTTTCCATATGGCAAAGGAGATCTTTGCCGCCAAAGTGGACCTGATAAGGCACTCACCGCTTCTCATGTTTTTCCCATTTCTGTACAGGACTTTGCATTCACGCAGAGCCGCTCAGCAACTGCCCTGCTTGCGTGTTTTCCTGCCCTGAGTCTTGTGTTCCAGCAATTCTAGAAGTCTCCTTTTAACAAAATTTTGCTTGCCATAGTTTGTTAAGCGCTATTCTATACGGACCGGAATCAGAAGGATTGTCTGCTGCCGGACATTATTTGGCGGTATACTGGGATCAGACGGGCCTCAGCGGCTAGGCACTACTTGGTGGCACACCTCCAGGCATAACTACCACAAGCTGAAATCTACAACTAAAAGCATCAAAGGTCCAGGACAGCAGAATTACACCTAAGGTAATTGTAACATCCTTTGCAATTTAAGCTAATATAAAATCTGAGATAAATTGTTCCATAACTATGGCAGATAATTTACAATGCAGAACTTTAGGAATTACTTTACTTCATATGTAGAAGGGATTTAGAAGAAGAAACTTATGACAGGACCAATATGTACCTTTATTTTGTAATAGCAATGGGTTTCATCATTAACATGATATTCTTAAAGAAATGGTTTGAGATTACAGCAAAACAATAAGGAACATGTACAAACCATAGGAGACTTAGGTACAAGGATTTGAAACATTGAAAATGATAGAATTCAAAGCATAGAAAATATAGAAAGAAAGGTTCAGAATATTGAAGATGGCGTTACGAGCTGACAGGTAGAATTTGTTTCATGTCAGATACTTCAATAACCAGAAAAGAAACAATGCAATGCTTTAACACACTAGCAGAAACAGCTCGTTCCTGGTCTGAGGAAGCTACTAATAAGTTTAAAAAAACTGGAACATCAGATAGAAAGACTAGATGATAGAATCTCTTCAATGCCAGAGGATAATGGCAAGCAAGCAGATAGAACATTGTTTCTGGAAGGCAGTTCACATGTCATTCAGATAATATATAAGGATGATAAGATTAAAAACATGGAATCCTTTGTAGTTGGAGAAAGTAAGTAACTGACTGATGCAATGACTTCTCTAGAAAGTTATTTCATCCTAGAAGTTCAGACACTCAAAGAAACAATGGTGAATAGTTTTCAGGCTTTAGAAGACCTTCATTCTGATACATCAGAAGAAGAACTACAGGTAAGGGGCATGAAAAAGACTTAAAAATTTCCACACCATTTAGGGTCAGGGGGATCTTTCCCTGTATCTGTTGAATGAAAAACCAGCAACGAAAAAACACCCAAAATGTGTCGTTGCATATCAGTGGGAACCAATATGTATGAAAGATTTAAAAGGTATAAAGGAAGCAGTAGTCTCTTATGGCATGCACTCACCTTATGTGAAGCAATTAGTAGAATCATGGGCAAGGAACAACAAGGTAACTCCTGAGGATTGGGATCAATTGATATCAGCTGTCCTTGAAAACTCCTCTCAATTAGAATGGAGGGCTTTATGGAGAGAGGAAGCAAAAGCTCTTGAACTTCAGGGCTTAAAGAAAGGTTATAAAGCTCCCCAAGATAAAATTCTTGGTGAGGGTCTCTATGCTGACCCAGAAACCCAAGCTGCCTATGATGAACATATCTTGTCTCTATGCAGTACAGCAGCTTTGAATGCTTGGGATAAGGTTCATAAATTAGGAGAGATGATAGAACCCTATACCAAGATAAGGCAAGGACCCAGAGAACGCTTTAGTGTCTTTCTAGAAAGATTATCTAGGGCAGTACAATTAGAGATAGCAGACATAGATGCTAGGTGAATACTCATAGAATCTTTAGCTTATGAGAATTCGAATCCTCAATGCAAACAGGTGCTTTGTCCTTTAAAATGCGATCAGCACCCTTGGATGAATGGGTGCTATATACAGGCATCATTGAGTATAATGACAATAAGACTGAAGCATGGGTAGGAGAAGCCATATCCAAAGGTCACAGAAGACATCAAGATAACAGAGTTCCTTACTATGGTGACTTCGAAGCTTGGGTAGAAGAAGCCATCTCCAAAGGTTTGAAAAGATATCAACATGTCAGATGTTATAACTGTGGGTAAGATAGGACATCTAAAAAGAAATTGTAGGCAAAGCTTCCCTATAAATAACACTCCCAGGAATGAATCAAACAGAAGGCCTCAGCCTCCTGGGTTATGTAGAAGGTGTGGCAAAGGCAGACACTGGACAAATGAGTGTAGATCGACAAGAGACAAGCAAGGAAACCCTTTACCATTGGGAAACTCCTTGGGGGACTCTCAATGCCCCCACATCACAGGTGGTTCGAACATTCCCAGTCACAGTAGAAGGACAATGTCCCACAGGACAATTAGAAAATTCTGTGCATATTATAAAATCTCATACTGCTCTGGATGACAAACTAGTGACGGAAGTTGAATCAAACATGACAGAAGGAAATAAAAAGCGTATATTTTGGCAAACCGCTATAAATAGTCATAGGCCTAGATTGATAGTTAAGATGAATAATAGACTGTTTGAAGGTCTCCTGGACACAGGGGTGGATGTAACTATCATATCTAATAAATGTTGCCCTCGAAGATGGGCCCCTGCATGAGGTAAATGTTCAATTCTTAGGGATTGGAACCCTGTCTCAGGTAAAACAAAGCACGGAGATGGATTGACTGTATAGGATCAGAAGGACAGAAAGGAAGGTTGAGACCATAGTGGCTGATGTAGGGATAAATTTTTGGGGTCGTGATCTATTACAGCAATGGAATACACAGATTAACATTCCTCCAGTATTAGATAGGAACCATAAACGACCTCGTGATTGTGAAAAAAATAGTATGAAGTACTATACAAGATATATAACAAATATCCAGGCGGTACAAAAAACAGATTACAAGTGCTGAACAAACAGAAGAACCAAAAGCCCTACCTTTAAAATGTCTAACAGAGGAACCTGTCTGGGTAAGACAATGGCCTATGACCTCTGAGAAAGAAGCTTTAGAAAGCCTGGTTCAGGAACAGCTAAATGCTGGATATATTGAGGAATCAACAAGCCCTTTTGGAATTCTCCTGTATTTGTGATCAAAAACAAATCTGGTAAATGGAGAATGCTTACACACTTGTGAGCCATCAATAAAGTTATCCAGCCAATGGGCTCTCTACAGCCTGGAATGCCCTTGCCTTCTGTGCGACCCAAAGAATCGCCTATTATAGTTATTGATTTAAAGGATTGCTTCTTCACTATACCCTTTACAAGAGCAAGATAAAGAGAAATTTGCCTTCACGGTACCCAATTACAACAATTCTCAACCAGTTAAGAGATATCAATGGAAGGTTTTGCCACAGGGAATGCTAAATAGCCCCGCCCTGTGCCAATATTTTGTACAAAATCATTTATAAATAATTCGTAAACAGTTTCCACAATCCATAATCTATCATTACATGGATGATATATTGTTAGCTGACTCTAAAGGAGAAATATTAGAAAAAATGATTGAGAAAGTAAAGGAAGTTTTACCCCGCCTGGGGATTACAAATTGCACCTGAAAAAAATACAAAAAAGGAGAGTCTATCAACTAATTAGGATACAAAATAGGTCTACAAAAAATTAGACCACAAAAAGTACAGATCAGAAGAGATTGCTACCAGACTCTTAATGATCTTCAAAAATTACTCGGAGAGATTTCTCAACTGCAAACCATTATTGGAGTAGAAGGGCCATGATTTGAAAAACCTGAAAATGGCCCTAAAAGGAGACAAGGACTTGAATAGTCCAAGAATGCTATCAGCTGAAGCTGAGAAGGAATTAGAATGGGTAGAAAAGAGGAAACTAGATTCACATGTGGACCATGTGGATCCAAACCTAGACTGTCTTCTGGTTATATTACCATCTAGATTATATCCTTCAGGGATTTTGATGCAGAGAGAAGATATCATATTACAGTGGATAGTCCTACCACATACACAGAATAAAAAACTAAAAACATATATAGAAAAGATCTCTGACTTGATTATAAAAGGTAAATTAAGAATTCGTCAGCTAATTGGAAGGGCCCCAGCAGAAATTATAGTACCTTTAACTAATGAGGAAATTTCCTCCTTATGGAAAGATAACGAATATTGGCAGAGAGCTTGCAGTAACTTTTTGGGAACAATTAGCAACAACTATCCCAAAACTGAGAGAATCCAATTCATAAAAAAAAAAAAAAAAGATTTGGATCCTTCCACCCATTGTAAAAAAAAAAAAAAAAAAAAAAAAAAAAAAACACCTATTTCTGGAGTTCATACATTCTACACTGATGCAAAGAAATCAGGTAAGGCAGGATATAAATCAGGAAAAATTAGCAAAGTGGTCAAAGCCCTTACAATTCTATACAAAAGGCAGAATTGTATGCCATTCTCATGGTACTTATGGATTTTAAAGAACCCCTCAATATAGTTACTGACTCTCAATAGGCAGAGAGAGTTGTTTTACACATTGAGACTGCATAATTTATTCCTGACGATACAGAATTAACTTCGTTGTTTATACAGTTACAAGATACTATCAGAAGGAGGACTCATCCTATATATATATATAAAACACACATCAGATCCCATACGGGTCTGCCAGGTCCTATAGCACAAGGAAATGATGAAATTGATCGTTTATTGACAGGAAGTGTGCTAGAAGCCTCAGAGTTTCATAAGAAACACCACGTGAACAGCAAAGGTTTAAAAAGGATTTTTCTATCACTTGGCAACAAACCAAGGAAATAGTAAGGGAAATGCTCTACTTGCTCATTCTATAACCAAACTCCTTTACCACCAGGCAGTAACCCTAAAGGTATAAATAGGAATGAAATATGGAAAATAGATATGATTCATTTTGCAGAATTTGGAAAACTAAAATATGTACATCACACTATAGATACATTTTCAGGGTTTTAATGGGCTACTTCTCTGAGCTCTGAAAAGGCTGATTCTGTTATCACACACCTCTTAGAGGTAATGGCCATTATGGGCATACCTGCACAAATAAAAACTGACAGTGTTCCAGCATATGTCTCCAGCAAATTGAAACATTTTTTTGAGTATTACAAGATAAAGCACATAACTGGTATACCACACAATCCTACAGGACAAGCAGTGGTTGAGAGATCCAATCGTACTTTAAAAGAAATGCTACATAAACAGGCAGGAGGAACCAAAACACACAAACACAGATTACATAATGCTTTATTAACATTAAACTTTCTTAATGCTGATGAAAAAGGAAAAACAGCTGCAGGAAGACACTGGACAATAGAAAAAACTTCTGAACTAAATCAGCCAGTATACTTCAAGGATGTACTGTCCTCAGAATGGAAAGCAGGATATGTGTTACGTTGGGGTAGGGGGTTTTGGCATTTGTATCTACAGGAGAAGAAAAACTATGGATACCATCTAAGTTAATCGAGATCCAAGTTGAACAAGAGAAACAACTTAATGAAGAGTAATGACAAGTCATCCAACAAATTAGGTCCCATGAGGGTGTGCAGAGGCCTCCAAAGGTAGGGGGAAATGTTCTGTTCTTGTTCTTAAAGGAAAATAGAGAAAACCTACCATCAAACAGCCAAAAAACACTGAACATGTAGGTGCCTACAGAAGAGAAGACAGCTCTTCAGAAACAATCACTTAAGGAAGCAGAATCTGATATATGGTAAAAAAAAAAAAAAAAATTAAATTGTAGTAAACTATTTCTATACAGAAATCTATTTCTCTCTACTATCTAGTATTCCTGAAGTTCCAAGTTATGTAAACCAATGCTGGCTTTGGAGTTGGATTTGGCTTTCCTTCTCTAAATTCAAGCATGTTGTTAAGATTAAATTCATAGTTTCTGCCTTAAATCAAGAAGCCAATTGGTGTGAGGCAGAAGAAAACAAAATCTGGTGACTAATTTCTTAGATGCAATTTTCTCTCTGAAATCCTAATTTTCTCACATACTCTTAATGTTTATTGTTTTCTTTCCCTAATGCATACCTTAAAACTTGAAACTTTTACGTTAATATTGATGTGTAACTTTTCCACAAGGAATAATAACGATTCCTAACAGCAGTCTTTGAACTCTCCGGAAAGAAGATGGGGCCCCACATCATCATTTCCACTTGATTCAACCTGATGCATCTGAACTACAAACATCACCCTAAAACCGGTTTGAGACTGTTTTGCTCGAGACAACTCATGACTAGCTAGCTGTAATGGTGCACATTTTTATTACACCCTGGCCAGAGTTTCAAATAGAACTACAGTCAACAATTTTCTGCCACACAGTGACTAGCTACATATGTCACAACCAGTTCTGTTGAGAAATTTGGTTGCTACAAATATTCTTCCTACAGGATCCATTGGAGCAATCATCGCCCCATTTCAGCAGGAAGTAACCTTAAGATAGCGACGCCCCCCTTTCCCTACCCTTGGAATTTTGGGATAATAATCATCGTCTTTGGGTTGGTTTTAGTCATTTAGGGTTGGGTATGGAAGGTGATGCTTACACTCGGGTTTATCTTTTAGACAGGAACAGGGAATGTTTGGGAAAGGTATGGTTTAGATGGGATATAGGTACATTAGCCTATTTTCTTGAGAATTTGAATAAGAATGAGATAGTATTTTACAGCTTACAATGTTACGTATTCTTATGTGCTAAGCTATGTAAAATTAAGTTTATATTTTGTTATATTGTGTTAAATCTTTCCACTTACAATGTTTTATGCACATTATTTTTTTACCATATTCTATGTATGTATACTTTTCTTGTATTCAAGACATTTTGTATATTGATACAATTTGGGATATTTATCATGCTGCCCTTTATAGTTCTACCTCTTGTCTTGACATTTCTACTCTACCTCTATTTTAAGGATTTCTTTGTATGTATATGTAAATAGTTATATTGTTTAAGTATTTGTTCCTGCTTTACTCAGGGAAGTTTTAATCAGTCATTTAGCTAAACTGCTGAGTACTACAGATTATCTTCACTCATGTTTCCTGTACCTATGAGATTAGTCAGATATAGATACTTAATCTTCAAGCACTTCATAGACATTCAGAACATGGCATGTAAATGTTTTAATATTAGTACTCCATTGACATGAGACACTGTTGCTCCTGACAGCACCGTGCACTTTACAGAAAATATGTTGGACACTGTTGTTGCTCCTGCTGGAGTTCATTCTCACCTCAGCTAATGGCCTGTTTGTCAAAGAATTGCCCCCACCTTGACCACTGATTTGGACATGCTGTCCTATGTGCTGCAGGAGACAAATATAGAAGACTGCTTGACCTTGCAAAGTCAGGGTAAGACAGCCATTCTACCTCCCTGCTGTTGTTGTGGTCTGTCAAGTTCTCTTGGCCTTAGCAAAAACTGGGTGTACCAACGATGCTCTGAGATCTAGGGTGACTGTTCAGGTGGCTTGCTGTTTCTCTCCTAGCTGCACCTTTTGGAAGTTGTCCATCTGTACTTCCTGTCTACTATAGTATTGTTATTTTCCTTCCTCAGGTTTTTATAAGGTTGAAGATTAAACTATCACAACTATTATTCTCTCTTACTAGTTAGATATATTAGGTACTAGACTTATGTTTTCCAGCTTAGGGACAACTCTATTGTAAACTCCATTATGAATTCACCCTAGGACTAGATATGTAGGTCATTTTGTTCTCGCTTTTCCTTTTCAACTTAGAGCACACTTGTTATTCACTGTTTTGTATATAGTTTTGTATTAAGCCTAATCCTCTTATTTAGACTAAAATGGGAATTGTAGTGAGATAGTCCTTCTTTGGCACTGACCACGCCCATTGGGGGGTGGAGCCATGGGTAGAAATGACCTGTGGAAGGAAGTCAGAGGGGAGAGCCGGGAAAAGCTCTCTTGCTGGCCTGATTCTGACAGGAGAGGATCGGGTTGAATTTCCTGGTGTTCATCTGTCTAGGTTGTAAGTTATTTCCTCCCTGAATAAACATCTATTCGGACTATTTTTTTTTTATCCTGATCCTTATTTAACCGTGATACAGGAGTTTCTCCTTTGACATGATTTGCAGCCAAACTACTACAGAGAGATTTAGGGATACAGAAAGAGAGAATTGTTACATGGCTTAACATTGTTTTTAGGTCAACTGCATTTGCTCTTTACCTGGTTGTCACAGGCACTTAAAATCAGGAAAGAGAAGCAGGATCCAGATGACAAACAAGATAGTATCTTTTTCCCCTCCTAGAAAGCTGGATGATGGCTCTAAGAATGAAGGAGTTTTATCCATGAAACGCAGAGCAAGTGCTTTGAAAATGCATAGTAATGAAAACAGTAGAATTCCTAGAAGGTTTAATATTTGGAGAGAAATGAAACTAGGAAGTTTGTATTTGTGAGCAATATTGTTAGTCAACACATGTTCAGTAGCAGGTTAAAATCAAAAGAAAGCAAAAACTAACTGCATTATTCGAGGTTTTCTGCATGAACAAGGATGGTAGGATGAATCTCTCCATATATGTAATACATGGATTTAATATAATGTCTCATAGGCTGTGGTTCAGCCTATGGCTGCCTAACATTGGGCATCTGAAGATTGTAGCAGTTGTATAGTTCATCATGGTGCATGTCTCATCTGGTCATCATTATACTCTTAAAAGTCCAAAGAATAAAGCTCTAAAGCTAGTAAAGTAATAAACTTGGTAGCCATAGCTAGGGCAAGCAGCAACAGAAGGAGAGCCTCCTCCTTCAATACCCTTTATACATACAGAATACCACCAGATGGTACAAATCATATTAAGGTGTATCTGATTCTTCCTTATGTGTTTTGTTTTATTATTGTATTTAATTTTTGAATAGACAGCCTCCTTAGTTCTGATATTAAACATGTGCACTGCCACCAAGAAGTTAAAGATGGATCTCATCATCTAATTCCATATAAAGCTTCCCTGAGTGGCTTTGACGGTTCTGGAACACATTCTGCCTGTCTCTCCTGTCTGAAATCCTACATGGACAGCCATTCCAACTTGTCATGGGTACAGAGAGCTCAAATAACAACTGTTGTCCCTAAGATATTATTTTTCCTACCATAGGTTGTCTGGGCTTTTTTGGTGAATATCTCCTATCTAAAAGCAATATATTTGGGCACATAGAGGCTTATACACCCTTCAGGCAGGGAATATGTGCTAGTATGGGGGTTCCTTAAGGCAGATAATATGTGCAGTTATGGAGTGTCTTTAGTATTAGGGGAAGCAATTCCTATTTGCTCTTTATACATATTTATAGAACACCTCTGCCATTGCCCCACCATTGGTTGACTAAAGTTTGACATATGAATTAAATGGAACATTCAGTATTTGTAGTGAGATAATTACCTTGTCCCTGCCTGCAGCATAGACCACGCCCATTGGGGGTGGAGACAGTGCTGGATGTGACCCGGGGGAACTAATTTTGTGGAGGATACTGGGAGAGCTCTCTTGCCTGCAGCACAGGAACAGCTTCCTGGGACCAGGAACCTGCTGGAGTTCATCTGTCTATGTTGTAAGTTATTTTTTCCCTGAATAAACATCTATTCAGCCTATTTTTTTTCTCCTGATCCTTACTGAACATCAATATCTGGTGTCAGAAGCAGGAATTCGGATTTTTACCGAACCTGGTTTTCACCAAGGCAGCAGATGCTGCTCACTTCCCACACCATCCCAGAATGGGCAGGGTTCCTTGCCTAACCAGGTGGCCATACCACAGCTTGAGGGACATTTGCCTCTGCCCTACAACTTTACCCCCCACCTCAGCCCTGAGAAAGCTCGCACTTTGCTTCTCATCTTTTGCCAATTCCCCACTTTGCATTTGCTGCTGTGGCACACATGGCGCCTGTCCAGCTGGTGTGTTTCCTGCATCCCAAACGTGCCAGTAGAGGCAACACCTGTTAGTCCTGGGGTCCCCAAAATTTGCTCAAGGCTCCTTTCACTCATTCATTTAACAAAATTTTGCTTGCCTTAGTTTGTTAAGAGCTATTCTTCAGGGACCAACATCAAAAGGATTGTCTGCTGCCGGATGCGATTTGGTGGGAAACCTACAGGCATTACCACCACAAGCTCAGTTCAACAACTAAACCTGTCAAAGTTGAAGGACAGCAGAATTACACCTAAGGTAAATGCAATATTCTTCGCAATTTAATACGATAAAATGTATGGATCGATTGTTCCAAACCTAGGGTGGATAATCTTATGATGCAAGACTTTAGAAATTCCTTTACTTCATAGGTAGAAGGTATTTTAACAGAAGAAAATCATGGCTTAACCAATATATGCATTATTTTGTAAAGGCAATGGGTATCAACCTGATGAGAAAAAGATTCAGAATATTAGAGATGCAAATAGAGAGCTGGCATCTAGAATACAAAACATGGAACATAAAAATGACCAACTAGAAAACAGAATTTGTTCTATGTCAAATGCTTCAATAACCAAAACAGAAACAGTGCACTGCATTAACATGCTGTCACAAACAGCTAATTCCTGATTGAAAGAAGCTGCTAATAAGGTTAAACAACTGGAACATCCGACGGATAGACTAGCAGAATCCGTTCCATGTCTGAGGATAATGGAAAGCTATCAGATAGAACATTGTTTCTGGAAGGCAGTTTACATGCCATTCAGATAATATCTAAGAATGAAAATATTAAAAATATGGAATCATTTGTAGTTGGAGAAAGCAAGAGACATACTGATTCAAAGAAGTCTCTAGAAAGTTTTGTGGTTCAAGATGAGATACTCAAAGAAAGAATGCTGGGATTTTAGTCATTAGAAGACTGCTGACACTGAACCCTGCCAAGTCAGGTTAAGACAGCCTTTTTTACCTCCTTGCTTTTGTTGTGGTCTGTCAGGTACTTTAGGCCTTAGCAAACCTGGTTATACCAACCTTGAGGTGAGACCTTGACTATCCAGATAGCTGTTTCTGTCATTGCTTCACCTTTTGAAGTTGGCCACACACACTTCCTGCCTACCCTAGGATTGTTATTTTATTTCTCAGATCTTTGATGAGGTTGAATATTAATTTATCACAAGTATTATTCTCTCTTCCTAGTCAGATATATTTCTTAGTAGACTTGAGCTTTCCAGCTTTGGACAATACTATTGTAATCCCTGTTTTGACTTCATCCTAGTACTAGATAGTTAGGTCTTAAGTTTATATGTCCTCCATTTTCCTTTTCTTAGAGCACACTTGTTATTCACTGTTTTGTATATAGTTTTTGTATCAAGCCTAAATCTTTTCTTTAGACTAAAATGGGGGATTTTGGTGAGATATTCACTTTTTGCACCTGTGGCATGACTATTCCAATTGGGATGGAGCCAGAGCAGGAGTAACCTGGGGGAGCTAAGATTGAAGAGGGGTCTCAAAGAGCTCTATTGCTTGCAGCACGTGGACAGGAGTACATCCGGAGGCATCCTTGGGACCAGGAACTGCTAGTATTCCCATTTCTATATTGCAAGTTATTTCTCCCCTGAATAAACATCGATTCAGCCTATTTGTTTCTTCTTATCCATATTATGCATTAATAAAGGAGAGCTGGTGTACCCCCACATAAGCAGAAAAATGAGCCAAGAGTTAAGAGTGCAGAGCGTGCAGAGACACTCAGGGAAAGTCATTACAGTAAGAAGGTACATTCAGGATTTAAATAAATAAATAAGATATTCACTTCAGCCATAAAACCTCTGAGTAAGAGTCATTGATAAGTGGAAAAATGAAAAATAGAAAAGGAGAGAGTTGTCTATGTTAAGGATGTCTGAGAAAATCAGAGGAAGAGTATAAAGGTAATATAAAACATTATAGAGGTTGAAAGAAAATTCATAATAAGGTTGGAGGAACATGTAAACTGCTGTAGGCTCTCATATCTACAAATTTAAATTTAGTAATATGCATTAAAATGTTGACCATACCAGGTTAATTGCTTAAAAGTTCCATTCATCTTTCTAAAGACAATTATATGTATTTGTTGTAAAGTTCTAGAGTTTGCCTCAAATATGGCAAGACCCGCCATTTGGGCCAAATATTGTTCTTTCCTGGACTGTTTGGATTTATGCTGTATGAACTGGACATGAAGGACCCACAGCAAAGTGACTGCTGATAAAAGATGGACATTGCTAGATGGTTGCTTCTTCATGGAATAGTCTGCTAGACAATCTGAACGATGTGGAGAAAAGGTTCTGACAAACTGCCAACACAGGTATGACATTTTTATATTTCTTGCTTTGCTGAGAAGTCTGCCAGACACAAATTATGTCCAATAGGCTGAAGATGGAACATTACAGAAGAACATCAGATCTGACCAGGCGAGTTGTCCCTTTCAATTCTAGAGTTTATATATTATGCTCCTGTGTTCTTTGAAGTAGTTGAAGACTGATAGTTAAGGTTATAGTATTCCTTTGTTTGGATTAAAGTTACATATAGGAATTTATACTTACAAATATAGGATAGATCATAGAATATTTCCTTTAAATCTTACAAATGTTAATGGACTGTATTATGGAAGCATTGCATCAGAAACTCTGGGTTACAGTTTTCCTTTCCACTCACCAGGACTTTTAAGTGCACAGGGGAGGCTTTTCTCTTCTGCTCCTGCCCACACAGCAGAACTAATACAGTATTCTTGTTCCTCCCTGGATTCTTTGATCTCACATTTCACCTCAATCAAATAGACCAGCCCTCCAGATATGAGAGAGTTTCCATTTTGTTGTACTTTCCAATTGATTTTCTCACTGCTTTCAATTAGTCACTTAGTCTCTCCTGCTCTAAAAGCTTACACCTTTGAAGGTGCCTACCTGCCTCCAATTCCTTTCCACAACTACTCTCTGGAATATACTCCCAGACACTTCTATGAAGCGCAACCTGTGTGATTCCTGTTATAAACCTAAGTTTTATTACAAGAATAGATCTAAAACAATAATGGTTTCAAATTTTTATGGGTCTAATGCTAACAGCCCTCAGATCAAAATTTATCTCTGAGCTCTGGTCATTCAATTCAGTTGATGAGACAAACTGTAGTCGTTTTTATGTAGATGATATTAATATACTGCTTTTTGGCTAAAGCTTTAAAAATTCAAACTAGTTAAAATGATACAATTAGTAACACTAGAAATTACCATAAATTTAACAGTCACCCATGTCATAATGGGTTTAAAGACATAACGGTGCTTTATTTTTGATATTACAAAAAAGACATTACAGGATGTGTAATTGTTTTTAAAAACAGATTTAAATGTTCAAATTTATAAGGTTACAGGATATTGGTGCTTTTGTTATATTTTTAATGTCTGTACTTAAATCAAAGGTCTAAAATTGAAGGTCACAGCCATAAGGTCTATATCCTAACCATAAGTTGAGATGCTCATTTTTTATGATACAAAAGGCAATGCATTTTTTTTTTTTTGTTAAAATAGGCAAGCATAAGCTATTTAGGTAAATTGCATCAAATAGATGGTTCATGTTTCCCTAAAAGGATTTTCAAATTAAATTCAGTATTTTTAAAGGTAAACCTGACAATACAAAGTTCTAATTTTATAAAAAGCTGTTTAATCTGTTATAAAATGTGAAGAAACACAAGTTAGTAGCCATCCTTATCGATTAACTCTTGGTTATAATCAAACTAAGTATTAATGATTAATAACAGGGATAAACCTCACTCTGTCACCTATACATGTTCTAAATAATTAAGGTTAAAACAAGTAACTGAAACAAAGTTGTCTATTTAGATATACCTAGACAGACTTCTAATAGTACAGAGATCTGTAGAGTAAAGCATTTAAATGTTAACTGTAATAATATCAGACGTAGAATCACAGATCCTAACAATGACCCTAGGACTCTAAAGGAGATTATGGGGCAGCATGGATTGTTATGACACTGACCAGGGTGGAAGATGCTCAAATACAATGTCTGTTGACAGGTTAAACCCAGCTTAGACTTTTTAGAGGCTGCAGGGAACTGAAAAATTCCTTGCACCAACTTGGCGTAGATAAAATAAGGTCAAGGTCAGAAATTTCCATGTCCACAGAGAAAAGACAAACAAACAACAACAAAAAACATAACTCTCTCACATTATGTAATTTGTGAAGAACTTCTGCCCTCAATGCCATAGAAAATTGGTTATGGCTAGGGAGTATATCGACTGGTCCCTGTCTTTTTTTTTTTCTTTTTTAGTAGATTGGACAGGTAATTAA
Source organism: Phodopus roborovskii (assembly GCF_943737965.1). Lineage (NCBI taxonomy): Eukaryota > Metazoa > Chordata > Mammalia > Rodentia > Cricetidae > Phodopus > Phodopus roborovskii. Next base: position 28,394 of record NW_026125558.1, read on the forward strand.
ATATATCCTTCGATCTGAAAGTATTGTTGGCTGGGCTAACCATAGCTTTGTCAACTTGTCAGTATTAGGCAGCCTTAATATGGCTCCTAAATAAGGATTTAAAAATATAAAGACATAAAAGTCATTTTTGATCATTAATTTATTAATTATGCATACACTTTTCAGCCTGCATATATGTCTCAAAGGCATAAGTACATGCCTGCTGTTTTACAGATACCCAATATCTACTTTTTCTACAATATGGATTTCAGCACAGATTGGTAATGATAATATATCTAAAACTTTTATGTCTTTTTATATAACACAGTTCATATAGGCTTCAGAGGAACAAATGTCGTAAAGCTTGTATCCACTTCTTACAAGGCAAAAGGACTGCAGATAAGTACAGCTATCCTGAGGATGGAATTTTTCTCCCTTGTCTTGCTGTCCTAAGAGTTCCAATTAAATATATATGTATTAACTTCTGTTCCCACTTTGAACATGTCTCAGGCGAAGTGTGCTTCTGGCAGATGAGAATCAGTTGCTCACTAAAGCCTGCTCCTCAATATTGCTCTCCCTGGACTTATGGTGAACCAGTACAGCCGATGTGAATCTTCAACAGGGTTTAAAAACGAATGCCTCTGATAAATGTTCAATTTCCTGCATCCCCCTTCCTTTTTTTGGTATTGTCTAGCATTTTAGCGTACTTGTAGCTCAGAAAACACTGCAAAAGTAAGCAGGAATTAATAGAGGGATATCCATGACACAATAGTGTTTTGATTTTCAAATATCTGTCACCTGGAGTTCTATAGCCTATAAAGCCTCCTTGACCAGCTTGTTACTATTATGCTTACTGATTTCCTCAGCCTCCAAGAAAGTGATTCCTGACTGAAAACGCAAAAGGTTTTTATTGCTAAAAATCAAACCAGCTGGGACCTCACTCTATCGGAAAACTAAGGTAGTGGCCTAAAATAGTGAAGGGGTTTTAACAGGATAAACAGACAGGGAGGCTTGAGACCATTTGTCTCAGTTCACAAGGATTCCAAAATACAGGCAGTACATAGAGAACAAATTTAATTTACAAGGTCATCATGGATCTAAGTTAATAGTGTCTGTCATTTGTGTATGCAAGATTGATGAGCACACATGAAAGGTAGGAGGATTTTCTTTGTTTTTACTTCTCCTGAGAACAGGATGTGGGCTCTGTACTCTGTAGTCAGGAATTTATCTACTGGCAGAAATTCTTGTTCTTTTTATTTTTTCATTCTCGCAATAAGCCCTAATTTTATACCTTTTGATTATTAATTTTTCCACCATATTCCCTCTTTGCTATGGACATTAGAGGCCAATTTTTTTTTGGCCTCCAATAGGTAAAAGACTTCTGGTGATTTTGGCATAAACATTAGTCATCTTGTCCCCTATATATAGGAGTTATCTTTTGATATATCGTCTCAACAAGGGAAAAGGTGAAATGTATTCTTTCTTGTACTACTTCCTCCTTACTTTGGCAGTGTTTCTTGGGCGTGAAAAGGGTAAAATGCTAGACAAAAATAAATAATAAAATAAAATAAAAGAAGGGGGGATTCAGGAAATGGAACATTTATCAGAGGCATTAGTTTTAGACCCTGTTTAAGATTCACACCAGCTATGACACTAAGTCCAGAGCAGTATTTAGGAGCAGGATGTAGTCAGTAACTGAAGCTCATCTGCTGGAAGCACACATTTGCTAAGGCATGTTATAACGTGGGAACATAAGTTAAAACACACACATATGTATATATATTTGGAACTCTGTATTGATCAAGATGGACAGCAAGACCAGGGACAAAATTCCATCCTCAGGAAAGATGTACATTTCTGCAGTCCTTTTGACTGGTAAGAAGTGTATACAAGCTTTACGACATTTGTTCCTCTGATGCCTTTATAAACTGTGTTGTAAAAAAAGAACATAAATGTTTTAGATATATTATCATCACCAATGTGTACCAAAATCTATATTTTGAAAAAGTAGAAATTGGGTATCTGTAAAACAGCAGGAATGTACTTATGCCTTTGAGTCCTAGCAAAAAATACAGGTTTGGGTTAGAAGCTTATACATATTTCTTCTGTCAAGAGAGATCCACGTATAGATTGGTGAGAGGTATCTTAGGCCTAAAGAAAATGTTTCTCATCCTAAGTGAAAGCTTTGCTTTATCAGGAAACTCATACATCATTGGTTTACTTTTTAAAATCTGGTGTCCTATTGCGACTCTGTTAGAACTATTCTTTTCTGTAGAAGAAAACTGCCACTATATGATATAATAAACATTAAGGTTGCTTGTGACCCTGTAATAGCATTCTGAGCAGCTTGTTATAGGACAGTTCTATGATTAGGGTAAGGGACTAGATGCTGCTGTAAAACAGGAGGTGCTTCTTCGTAATGGTTTGGAGTCAAAGTTCTGGAAAATCATGGTGAACAAATATGTATCTAGAATTCAAAATTCAATCAGGATTGGTCAGCATACACTTATGTTTGTGTGTTTTAGAGGCAGTACTACCTCAGTTAAATTTTACTTTATAAGAAATATTATCTTCAAAGCATTTGTAAATTCTTTGTTTTCACATTCTACTGCTGTAAATCACTGTTCAATAGTGAAGTGCTACCCTTACATGAGATGCCTTTTTACAATCTGCAGAAAATTAACAATAAATGTATCTTACACATAAAATTAAAATGCAAATTTCTGGACTTCTAAAAGGTACTTAACTAAAAGGCCTCTGGAAGTTTGTTTCCATGATTTCAGTGGATGCACCTGAAGTATGTAGAAGTTGACTTAAAAAAGGTTTCCATACACACCTCCCTGCTCCCAGTGCGCAAAGTAGATACAGCCCACAGAGTAGTTATTTGGAGGACTGCATGAGAACTCAGGAGACAGGTAGTCTGGCTATAGTTTCCCAGCCAGATACAGGGAATACCCACCACACTGGTTCCATCACCTCACCATCTCCCACTACCCATGAGGACAGCAGCCCCTCACTCACCATGCTGTTGTTTTCCAGTTTTCCTTTCCTCAATGCACAGCACACAAAATTACTGGCTCCAGTTTCTCTTCCAAATCCAGACCAAAAGGGCCCTGAACTTTTTTTGTCAGGCAGGTCACAAAGGGGCCTGATTGGCTAGTAAGGCCTGAGTGATAAAGCCCCTCCCAGGTGGTTGCAGAGTGCTTAAGGACAAATTGCAATGGTTACTGTTTGCCTTCTACCCCAGACAAAGTCTTTTCTACATCAGCAGTGATGTGAATTTTTATAGCAATTGTCCTATAGCTGACCCTTGTTATCTCTCTGTAGTATACAAGCATTTTCCTTTCTTCCTCCTAGACACAGTGTGGCTAGCTAACTATACTTACTTAAATGGATTGAGTGATTCTAGGTGAACAAGTTGGAAGGGAGCTCCAAATATTCATTAACTACCACACTGAGATTTGGGGATACAAAAATAGTGTTATTTGTTATTTGGTTTAACACTGAGTTTAGTTGAACTAAATTTACTTTTTACCTGTTTGTCACAGGAAGTTGAGACAATCAGAACAGAAAAGCAGGGACCAGATCAAAAAAGATAAATGATCTTTCTCGTGGCAAAATGCCAGATGATGGATCCATAGATGTAGAATTTTATCCCTGAAACTCAGAGCAAACACTTGGCAAAGACATAATAATGAGAAAAGTAGTCTTAAAAGAAAATTGAATATGTACAGAAGAATTGAACTAGGAAGTATGTATTTGTGAGCACTATTGTTAGCCAATATATCTTCAGTGAGCAGATAAAACAAAACAAAACAAAACAAAAACCAACTGCATTAATCAAGGTTCTCTGCATGAAAATGAATGTAGGATGAATCTCACCATATGTGTAGAAAGTGTATTTATTAGGATGTCTCATAAGCTGTGATGTAGTTAGTCCAACAAAGGTTAACTACCAATGGGAATCTGAAGAGTACAGCAGTTTTTTACTTTATCAGGATGGATGTCTTAGCTGTTCATTATACATCAAAATTCCAAAATGTAGGCTCTAATGGTAGTAAAATAATTAACTTGTACCCAGAGCTAGTGTAAGCAGCCAAAGAGGAAATCTTCCTCCTTCAATACCATGTATACATGTAGGCTACGACCAGAATGTTGATCTGATTTTTCCTTTATGTGTTTTGTTTTCAAAACAGGGTTTATCTGTGCAGGACTTAAACTCGTTCTGTGGATTTGGATGGCCTCAACCTAAGCAAAATCAGGCAGCCTCCTGTGTCCTGGGATTAAACATTTGCACTGCCACCAAGCAGTTAAAGGTAGATCTCATCATCTGTTTGCATACAAGGCTTCTATATGGCATTGGCAGCCCTGGAATATATTCTGCCAGTCTGATGTTTCTCAACCCCTAAATGGGAATCCGTTCCAACTTGTCATGAGTTCAAAGTGCTCCAATAACTCCTATTATCCTTAAGATATTATCTTTCCTGCTACAGGTCACCTGTGACTTAATGATGAATGTCTCCAATCTAAATAGCAATGATTTGGGAGTAGATAGGTTAACCACCCTGAAGGAATAAATGCAGCAATGGGGTGCATGAAGGCACATAGTATGTGCAATTATGGAGTGCCTTTAGCATTAGTGGAAGCAATTTCTGTTTTCCCTTTATACATATTAATAAAAAGTTCCCTTCCATTGCCGCACCTTTGTTTGACTACTTAAGTTTGGTGTATGAATAAAATGGAGCTTTCAGTATTGACTGAATCTGCCTGCCTGACATTATATTATGCCTCTGTCTTCCTTTCATCAATGTTAGCTAGTCTTCCACTTGTCCACATTCACGGACTAAGAAATGGACGTGGGACTGAGCTGTTGTTTCTGATTACAGTCCTACAAACCCCTTGATATTTGTGTGGAGATAATAAGTGAACTTTGTGGGGTCCACTTTTGGCCTACCACCAGGGCAAATGTAGACTCATAAATTTCTCATTTTCCAGGGAGTCACATTGTAGAAAAAGTATTGATTCTTTCAAATGAAAATGTCTTTATGAAAAAAACTTTGACTTCTTATATGACCACATTATAGCAGAAACGGGAACCGAGTATATGGGAGTATTTTAGAGATGGGAAAAATTCCATATTTACCTTGTTATTTGTTTTGTATTCTGAGTCTATTAAGACCCTTGGTATAGATTATTTACTGTTTTCTTTTTTCATAAGTACTCAAACTGAATAAATATGTTTTAAATGTTCATTGATCTTACTTTTGTATTTTTTCTCTTCTGTTTAAGTATAGTATTACTGTGACATCCTGTCTTAAATAGAACTCACATTATAGATTATTCCTAGGACATGAGAGATATCTGTCCACCTTGAATCCAGAGTGCTGGCATTGTAGTTTGGCTTGTCATCAGAGTAGTTCATTAGCTTGGCTCACTTATGATGAATGACTGAGCCTGGTTGTTAGTGTAGCCAGACAACAGGCTCTGGTCCTAACTTCAGTAACAGAAGATGATATCCATTAAGTCCATGTTTTCTGCCTCAAAGTCCATTGTCTTCCAAATATGGGAAATATTATTTTTTCTCATCATTTAGTGTGTTAAAACTCACCAAATGCCTTGGAAGGGTTCTATATATTACTGCTAATTGTGACAGCCAGGTTCACAGAGATAAGAGGTTTTTTTATACAGTTAAGTGTAATTCTTCATGTTATTCATCCCACCATTCTAATGTCTCACTAAGCAATCTTGAAGCCATAAAGCCAGCCACAGTGGCAGATGCATTTAGTTATGGTTCTTAGAGAGTGGAGGTAGGAATTATAGGATTTCACAGTCACCCAAGATGAAAGTGGTCCCTGGGGTATGGCTTTCATATCATAGTCAAACTTAGTCTGTGACTGCTTGAGGACAGTGTCCATAAACTTTCCCAAAGCTCTGGGTCTTCAGGGCCATGGCACCAGCAAATATTAGCTAAGCTATTCACCCCACCTTATTTCCTATTCTTACTTTTAATGAATTCTGCTAAAATAGAATCAAAGTTATTTTACAAATCCATATCTGTTCCCTCTCCCTCTCATGTATGCACCAATCCAAAAGTCATTTGGGGCAGGGACAAGGCCCAACCCCATGTGTCTAGACTGAGTGAGTATCTGTCCATAGGGAATGGGCTCCTGAAGTCTTTCATACATCAGGGATACATCCTGATTCCACTGCCAGAGGTCCCTTACACTTACTAGGCCTTCTAAATGAGATGCACTTTTAAGGGTGTTAAGTCAGTCATATTATGGTTTCCCCACTATCAGACTGGGGTTCATGAGCTCCACATTATTTTACTTAGGTGAGTCTGAGGGTATCTCCAACCTGGTCTTGACCCCTGTACTTATCACACCTCCCTCTCTTCAACTGGATTCCAGGAGTTCCACTTTGTGCTTAGCTGAGTATGATTGCTTCTGTTTCAGTCTACTACTAGATGAAGGCTCTAGAATGTCCTATAAGGTATATATCAATCTCATTATAGGGAAGGGCATTTAAGGTAGCCTCTGCACTATTGCTTATATTGTTGTTTGGGGTCATCCTTGTAGATCTCTGGACATTTTCCTAGTGCCAGATTTCTCTTACCACCTATTATATCTCCATCTACTATGGTATCTCTTTTGTTGCTCTCCTCTGTTGTTTCCAAAACTCAGTCTTCTTCATGCCTCTTGTTCTCCTCTCCCATTCACTTTCTCCTAACTCTCCCTCTCCTCACTCAATGTTCCGAATTTTCTCAGGAGACCTTGCCCCTTTCCACTACTCTGGGGACAAAATGGCAGGCCTTTCAAGGGTGAAGTCTGAAGTGAGGTGAATCCAGGGGAGGGCCCCTCCCCCTTGACACCCTGAGGGCAGTGCTTGGACAGTGCTACCAAACACTGCCAGGACTCGAACCATCTTCTCTCCAACTGCAGCTCAATGTTTGGGCTGAAGCTTTACACAACCTGCTTTGTGCATCTCTCAAGGAACAGGTGCTGAGGGTCTACAGGATGGCGCCTAATGGAAATCTTGTAAACCACACCTCCTGCTAAAAGCGATCCCACCAACTCCTGAATCCTTCCTCACCATATCACCCCTGGCAAGAAGGAAGAAGCCATACTTAAACCAATATCTGCATACCCAGGGAGGCTGGGTTGTTGCGTGGGAACCCTAATGGCTTCTTTATCTATACAATGTATTTAGAATGTTTTGTAGTCCTGATCCAAACCTGCCCTCAAGTTGTGTGTCTTTTCTGCTCATTTATTCCTGTAACGCAGGCTTCGGTAGCCAATCAGAGCTTCAAGCATAGACACCAATCATAGGGGGAGGCTTCTTCCCCAGCCTTTGGTACAGAGTATGAAACCAGAAGGTGGAGAAGCTTGGGTTGACATCTCTCTTGCACCCATTATCTCTTTTTCCTCTCCCTCTCTCCTCATGCTGTCTTTCTTTCTCTCTGTGTCTTTCTCTGTCTCTCTGACTGTCTCTCTCTCTCTCTTTCTTGGGTTGCAGATTATATCAGAAGGGCTGATCAGTTTTTCATTTTTCTTGGGTTTAGGTAACTTAGCAAGAACCATGCTCCACAAAAAAAAAAAAAAAAATACATTTTGATTATTGAAATTAAAGAAATGTATGATGGCTAAAATCTTCACCAAATTGTTTGCATGATTTTGATTTCCTCTTTCATGAGCTCTCCCTTATCACTTCATATTAAGATGATAGAGAAAAGATAGAGACAGGGTTACAGATATGAACGAGAAAAACTAAGGAACGTTCATTGCCCGGACCTATGTCAGGATTTTGACAAAATTCTGTAGTTCCTGCTACAAGAATAAGTCAAAAGGCTAACATTCTTGGGGACAAATGTGAGCAAACACAAATCCATGCACTGGCACTACATAATTGAAATTAAATCCAATCTTTAACCAAACATATTTTACCCTGTGAATACACAATATTGTGACCACTCATTCATGTAATCCAGGTACTTAGGTGTTTAAAGTCTTAACAGTTTCCTCCAATATGAATTGCTTTATGTAATAAAAGCAAATGTGTAGAATTGGAATTAGAGAAATCAATCTTCTCAACGAAGCCTATTATGTTGTTAAAGTAATGAGTGAAAGGGCCCCAAATGCAGGGCCTCTGCTAAAGAGGCGTCAGCTGGAGATTGCCAGGTCCAAGATAGATCTGCCTATCAGTTCAGAAATAGCCAGAGTGTAAGCCCAGTATTTGTAGTCCATTGCCAGGCCTTGGCTAGTGTCCTCTACTGGATTTTAGGGCCCTGCCTGAGAATCGCCTGTCTCCATGGGAACACTAAGAGTTCCTGCAGGGTGTAACCTTGACCACAATTGTGGGGCCTCTGCCAAAGAGGCCTCAGCTGGAGTGTGCCAGACCCAGGCTAGATCTGCCTATCAGCTTAATGAACATCCTGGGTCCCAGCCTTCAAAATCTTTGACATGCCTTGCCAGCCTTCTCCTGGAATCTGAACCCTACCTGTGGAGAGACCTCCTAGAGAGCTTGGACCACACAGAGATACAGACATAAAACTTGTGACCCACCAAAACACACTGGGGAAGAAGCTATGGGAAGATGGCAATACAATAAAACACCTAACAACAGAATGACAAGAATAATAGCACCAGAATCTATGGAGTCTACCCAAAATAGACTGAAAAACAACAAAGCAGATGAAGTAGAAGAGAATGAATTAAAAATTATTGTCATTATATATATATATATATATATATATATATATATATGAAATGCCTTTTTTCCCAGGAACTCAAATTTCCTCAAACATGCTATGGTAGCTAGTGAGTGTGGAAAGTTAAAAGAGCTGTGATCATGTATTGCTGAAAGATGATTCCGTTGACCTATTTCCACTGTTTTCTAAACTGTGTGTGACACGTAAAGACAGAATAGAATGTGGAATGCAATATTCATAAATTCCAAAAGCAAACTTTTAGTTTTCCCTTGGATATTCCCAACACATACCAAAAGAAACCTTGTCATTCATATTGAACACTGATATGTTTCCTTTTGGTTTGTTTGTTTTGTTTTGTTTCCTTTGGTTTTTCTTTTGGTTTTCAAGACAGGGTGTCCCTTCATGTTTGGGACCTACCCTAGAACTCTCTTTGAAAATCATACTGGCCTCACACTCACATGGAGCTTCTTGCCTCTCCCTCTCAAGTGCTTGAATAAAAGTTGTGTGCCACTACAGCCCATTGTGGACACAGAGATTTCACTCACCCAAGGGAACTTACACTCAGGGTGGATAAGAGGAAAAGGGCCATTGCTCAGGTCAGCACAGGGCACCTGTTCCCTTCCGTCCCTGCAGAAATGACAGCTAGGCAGATCTGATCCTCCTTCTCTGAAGCTTACACACTGACCATGCTATGGGGCTGTGGATTTCATTTCATCTTCTCCACAAAAGTCAGCAATTTGGTTTCATTATCACATCAGTACTTTATCAAGATTATTGATTGTTCTTGTCTATGGACCTGAAGAAATGTCCAGTCAGATATTATGTAAACCATCTACACTTGATTATAGTCTCCACACTGATATTTATACCAAAGGAAAGCAAGAAATTGCACATGTTCCTTCCTTCTCCCACCTCTTTCTGCACTTTGCCTACACCATTTTCAAAGTTCTTAAATGAACTCAATTGTTACATATTCCTGTGGTCATTTGCCAGGGGAATTGGAAAACAGTCAATAAGTAATCTTTATTACCTTCTTAATGAACACTCAAAGCCTTTTCCTAAAGGAATTGTAGGAGGTTCTTCCTAGCACTAAGTAGCAAAGGCAGGAGTAGATGTGATCAATGCAAATCTCAATGACATCACACTATCGGCTACACCCAGCTCAACATAACTTCAAAATTTTTTCAAACAAATCTGGTCTGTCTTCATTCACATGACAGGATTCAATACACCCTGAGTATTTAAATTAGAAAACCACTGAATCTATGTTAGGATTTTTATTGCTGTGTATAAGTTCTAAGACCACCACAACACTTTTTGTTATTGTTTTTCAAGAGTGGGTTTCTCTGTGACTTTTAAGGTGGTCTTGGAACTAACTCTTGTAGAACAGCCTGATCCCTAACTCACAGAGATCAACCTGTCTCTGCCTCCTCAGTAAAACTCTCCCAGTCAGAGATTCCAACACTAGTCTTGCCAGTGACAATCAAGGATGAAATATTCATCACTCTACTTGCAAGAAAGAGATCCCCCACAAATTTTATAAAGAAAACACTTAATTGGATTGCCTCATGGTTTCAGAAATTGAGTCCATTTTCATCAAAGCAGGGAGCATGATTTGAAGAAGAATATGGTGCTGGCTACATCTTTATATACAGGCCTCAGTAAGACATCTTATATACTTGCCCATGTCCAAAGAACAGGAAACCCCAAAACCCATGACCAGTGATATTCTTCTTTTCAAAATGCCAAAGTCATTGCAACAAAGCTCCTCCTTCTACTACTGCCATTCCCTATGAGATTATAGGTGCAATCACATTCAAACCATCACAATGCAACAATCATGGCCATTTTTTATGATGGTTACAGCAACTGACATCCACCCTGTTTCTTCTTGCAGTGCATGCAATAAACTATTCTTTCTATTCTGGTCTGAAGGCAGCATCCATGCTCCACATGCAAATCTTTTTGCTCTAAGTGCAATGGACAGTCAACTTCATGACTCATATGGACAATTTTAAAACACAGGGGTCATACTTTTTTATCTTGTTGTCATTGAGATCATTTGTGATGTACAGGTGGATTATATTTTAAATCAATGTGCAGTGTTACAGGTTAACAAGTTCCATTTATTAAATGTCTCCTTAAAAGTAATTAGTATCCTCAAATTAGGTGTTTAAGATGCTTGGTCCAAAAAAAAATCCTTCTCCCTTCTGAGGATAAACAGTTACTTAATTTAGTGAGGTGTGTAAGATGAAAGAATACATTGGCCTGGAAAGCAACATACTGGGACGAAAGAAACCATTGTCAATGAGAAAGCATGTTTCAGAAAATTAATTCTAAAATGTTGAGAGTAAAGCAGTTCTAGACTTTGCCTTTCCAGTGAGAAATAACTCCATACACTAAACAGGTTAAAAAAAAAAAAAGAAAGGAAAGAAAAAAAAAATCTCTGTAATGATAACATGCAAAACTCCATAGATTATGGAGGTTAAAAAAAAAGAAAAGAAAAAAATCTCTGTAATGATAGCATGCAACCATCTCTCACTAATGTTCAAAGAGGAGAAAGCCTACAGTAGATAATTTTTTGAGACAGGGTTTCTCAGTTGCCCTGTGCTGTAGCCTTAGTCATAGTGGGGCTAGCTCTATAGAGCACACTAGTCTCAAACACACAGAAATCTGGCTGCATGTGCCCTCTGAGGGTTGGAATTAAAGGCATTCATCATCACTGTCTGGATCCTAAAAACATATTTTGCATTCCACAATTGCTGCCACTTTTAAGTTCTTCCAGGGTCAGGTGCCAGCTGACAATTTGAAGAATTTAAATAGGGTCAGGAGACTGCAAGCCAGGCCAGTAAGTCCATGAAAGACATCAACAGAAAAGATAGTACCATACCATAATGATTTCATAGTACCCCAGTGACATGCTACAGCAGGTCACACTTTAATGACAGGGTCTGACACAGATGTGCCAGAAGATGAGGAAAATAGGAAAGACAGAAAAAAGAAATGATAAAGCCTGGGACAGAGAGGTCTGTCTTAAATTATATATCTTATACTATGTAAACTTCATATGAAGAATTGCCTCCTCTTTACTACTTCCAGGAGGAAATGGAAGGAAATGGGAGAACACTAGAAAGTCAGCAGGAGTAAGAGTTGTGTTCTCAGGATCTGAAATAACATCTACGCAAAGGCCCTGGCTCTAGACAATTGCATTCCCTCAAAAGCATCTTCCTTGTTTCACATGAGGATCTCTATTTTATTCTGCATATCTCAGGGTATGATGGCAAAGTCCTAAGGCAAAGCCTCCAGGCTGTTACTGTTTCTGCCAATCAAGTTTCTAATTTTGAGAAGGAGCATTGTACCATCTCTATGATTGAGGACCTAAACTGAAAATCTTGCTTGCTCAGTCCAACCCTCAAAACAAAAGGGTTTTCCCTTTCAAATGGTCATCACTTGGGTTCATCTTGCCAATCTGGGAGGGATATTTTCTCTAGAAAACTGGCCCTTTCTGGAACACCAAGCCCTGATGTTCACTGTGATCTATCAATGTCCCCTGAACAGGTTGTAAAAGTCTTGGTTTGTCAAAAGGAGATGGGACTGGTGTCTCTTTGCAAATCAGGAGGATCTCATTTGTCATGGTTTGGAGCTAAATGTCCTGGACAATCCTAGATATCAAGTGTATATTTTAGCATCCTAATCTTTAACATGCCTTATTAGTACACTACTCATCTTTGCGTAATTTTGTACGCAGCACTCCCTGAGCTATATCAGCTTTTGTGGGTCTTAGTATCGCTACAAATTGGTAAGTCTTTTATTTGAACAATTCTACTTTTCCACATCACACTTTATTAGTGGAGTGCAATTAAACATAAGAATGCCATTGCATGGACATGTTCAGTGTCCCAAGCCTATAATATCACTCTCAGGAGTCAGAGGTAAGTACATCTCTATGAGTTTGGGACTAGCCTGCTATACAGATCAACGTTCATGTCATGTTCAAATGCTATACTAAGAAAAAAGTTTGTTGCCTTCCTGCAACCAGGATGTATCCCTGGAGCATGAAAGGACTTTGGGAGCACATTTCAAATGGAATGATACTCCCTTAGCCTAGAGGCAGGAGGGAGGGCATAGTTCCTACTTCAAATGACTTGAGAGATTTTTTTTTACTCTTCCTGGGAGGCATCACCCTCCCTGTGGAGGGGGGACAGGAATAGGATGGGAGCCAAATTGCATGACATGGTAGAGAGGGACTGGGAACTGTGATCAATATGTAAAATAAAAAAAATGAAAATATGTAAAAATAAAAGAAAAAAAGCTATATCAAAAAACCAAAAATAAATAAATATAAGTATGTACAGAAATAAAGAAAATGTCTTTTACAGGACACAGACAAATAACTAAACATGAATCTTGTACCTAAGCATTAAATGTTTACTGCAGAAGTTGTAGAAGACCCTGGAGAAATTAGCCCTTCTCCTAGTTTTGCTACTTGCCTTCCTGTGCACCAAAAGAACTCTGGTGATGACTACCAATGTCTTTCTACACAAAGCTCTCTGATGGAAATAAAATGATTTCCACTGTGTGAAGTATTCATACTCAAGCACCCAGGCCTGGGGAGTTGCTAGGACCATAGGGTACCTCACAGATCACCGATTGTTGCCAGAGTTTCCCACCAAACCACATGGAGGGCCTGCCACACCAACTCCCAGGGCTCCCCATCCTATCCTCCCCATCTTAGGATAGCATCCCCTCACTCACCATGTTGTGGCTTCTGTGCTCATCCTTGGTCCACTCACAATTTACTATAGTAGCACTCCCAGAACAGAAATCAATACACTGGCAGTTGTTCTGCTTAAAACGAAGCCAGAAGCAAGAGTAAAAGCCTACAGTGTGTTTACTGGAAGTGTCCTGCAATGCCTGTGACTGGCAGGTTGGCCTGGTTTTGCTGACTGACTGGTTAATCTTGTAAAGGAAGAGCACTTCCTCAAGGGATAGAGTGTGCTTAAAGACACATCAGAGGGTTCCTTGGCTCTGGCTTCTACTCAAGACCAAGATGTTGTAGACACCTGTAGAGACAAAAATCTCACTGTCACTCACCCCTGTCTAAAATAGACAACCCCATTGTCTTCCAACAGTGGGTGAGATCATCATCTCCCTCTCCCCACTCAATGTGCAGATATTGCATATACAATTACACAATGAAGACTAGAATGATTTTCTTATTCAACAGAGGGAAGGGGGCCCAGAATATTAAAAACTTTAGAGAGATTTTAGGGCATATGGCAGAGAAATAGTTTGTTCTGTGGCTTCTTGCTAAGATCAGGAGAACTAGGTGTACATTTTATCTAGTAGCCACAGACACTTCAGAAAAATAGGAAAGAAGGTAAGGAGCCATATCACAAAGAAATTGATATATCTTTCTCCTGTTAGATGCTTGGGTGATAGCTCTAATGCATTTGGGAGTTTTATTCCTGAAATTCTTGAGAAATGAAATAATAATAAAAAGTGTTGTGTTCATGGTAATTTGAATAATCTGAGAGAACTGGTCTGGGGAGATTACTTCTACAAGCATTGTGATGACCCGACACAGCTTCCTCAGTGTACAGGTGAGAAAATCACTGCATTATTCAATGTTCTCTTCTTGAACAGGATTGTGTTCAGGTTTATAAATAAGTGGAGTCATCATCCAGCCTTTAGATTGGAGAAAGACTTATTTTCTTGTTTGAGATCTGGTTCCTGTTTTCTTTTCTGTTGTTTTTCGGGGTTTGTTTTTTTTTTCCTACTTGTCTGAAGCCCCAGTGCGAATCATGAAATAAGTGGTTTCAGTTCATTTGACCTCAGTGGGAGACTACAGAACATATATCTCCTTTTCTGTGCCGAAATCTCTCGCTAGTAGTGAGGAAAGGGAATAATCACATCATCTGATTATGTAGTGGCCTGTGCAAGCTAGCTGGCCATCTTGTTTTCAGGAGAAAGGAGTGAGTGCAAGAAGAGAACAGTGTTTGCTATTGGAGTCAAGGTCAGTGCGATATAAATGCATATGTCTGCTGACCTAGAAAAGGTTTTTGTCTGGGTTGGAAAGCCAGCTCAGGAATCATTGTGCTGTGTCTTTAAGGACAATGCATTCCTATAGGAGGTGCTCTTGTCACTCAGTCATCACTAGGTATTGAGACCCTCCTCATGACTTGTCAATCATAAAAGGTACAGCGACCATCATAATGCCAGATTAAGGATTTTCTCTGAGGGAGAGCTGGCACCTTCTTTTCTGTGCTGTTCTTGTATTGCTGCTACAGGAAGTTTATTGGAGAGCTTGGGAGAGTTCAGTAATCCCACCATGGTGAGTTAGGTTCTGCTTTCCCCAGGATGGAGGAGTACATTGTGTAGTATATGAGCAATGTGGTGGGTCCTGCCAACATCTGAGTGGGAACATGAAGAGTGTTTTTTTCTTCCTGCGGGTTTTCATGAGATACATGAAACTCCCTGGAATCAATGATAGGACTCTGACTAAAACTTTTTGGTTGAATCTCTTCAGAGAATTGGGAGCAGGGAGCCCTGTGTAGAAACATCCTTTTAATGGAATTCAATGAGCTTTTTCTGCATCCTTGGAAAGAGTGCAGTGCTTGGAGACATTTAAAATTTATATTTTACTTTATGTGAAGTGATGGAAAAATTAAAATTTAGGGCTTATGGCAAGAAGGGAAAACTATAAAGAACAAGAATATCTAGTAGATAACTTCCTGACTTCAGAGTATAGAGCCCACATGCTAGCTATTTTCAGGAGATAAAGTAAAAAAACAAAACAAAACAAAAATCCTTGCAGGTGTGCTAATCAATCATGATGACGTTGCAATCAACTTTGTACTCTATGAAATGCTGTAACCTTGAAAATCCTATGAACTGAGAGTAGAAGTCTCAAGCCTCCCTTTCACTTTACTTGCTAGGTGTCTTAGTCTTCCAATAGAGTTAAGTCCTATCATGTTAGGTTCTTCCCAATTAAAAACTTTTGCTTTTGCATTTGGAAATAACTTCATTGAATGTTGAGGAAACCCAGGAGGTACAAAATTTGTGGGCTTATGCTGGATTTCCCCCAGCCACCCAGGACACTTATCCTGAAAGATTTCTACTAGTCCTCTTGAATGTTTGTCTGTCTGTGTGAACTTTTTTTCTGGGTCAGTAGTGGGTATCTCAATATGTACACAGGTCAATAGCACCTCAGTGGATGCACTGAAGGGATCACACCTGGAGAATTTTGTGTACACCTCAAATTCTTATCTAGGCATAGATACATCAGAGGGTTTCACCAACCAGCTATCTGAGTGTGAAGACTTGGTCAAGGACTGAGTCATCCTAATGGAGAGGCCACCTCCCATATGTAAAATGTTTGACATTACAGACCCTCCTGTGGAAATGGGAGTCAGTTCATCTGAATCTGAGAGGAGCTAGTGTATGTAAGTCTTTGTGTTGGGCCCTCTTTCTGTGATGTTTACTTATGTGATGTATTTTTCCATTGTCTGTCCCCTATGGATGCTACCTCAGACAAAAACTAAGATAGGACTGACTCCTTCCTTTTCTGTGTAAAAACATTAATCATTTTGCCACATCAACTCCCAGGCCAGGCTGGGAACTTTTGGGAGTGGCTGTGAACTCAGGAGACCTGTCTATCTATGTGGGACCATGCCTAATTTCCACTTGCCTGGTCTCTGACCCCCACAGCTGGTCCTCTACTAGAGTTCTTGGCCCCTCTCAGAGTTCTGCCTATCTCTGCAGGATCACTTTGAATTCCTGCTGGCTGGATCCTTGACATGCTAAACAGGCCTCAGCTGGAGAGTGCCAATTCCCAGCTAGATCTGCCTATCCCTGCAGAAACATCCTGAGTATTAGCCAAGAGCTTCGTCCTCTATCAACAGGCCTTGGTTAGAGGAAAGTCTGGGACCAATTTGGGTGGACTCTCCCCTACAACCTTCCACAGGATTTCCCTGGTTTGTTCCCGGATCCCCATTCACCTGTTTCCTGTCCTCATTGAGAGCACACTTAAGCTCTGATACACCCAAACCCACCCCCACCGCGAGACTAAAAACTCCCCTACCTTGTGCCCTACTTGGCCAAGTGTCTCTCTGATCTGATTGAGCACTGGGACAGAGGGTGGAGCCAACCGTCCAGACATCTTTTGGGTAACCTCTGGGAGTAGCTCTGACACACAAAACCTGCCTATCAATACAGGACAACCTGTATTTTCCATGTGCCATGTTTCTGACCCCCACAATTGGTCATCACCTGGAGTTACAGGCAACTCCCAGAGATCCACCTATCTCTGTGGGACCACTCTGAGTTCCTCCTGGCATGATCCTTGACACAGATTTCAGGGACTCTGCTAAAGAGGGCTCAGGTTGAGAGTGCCAGGCCCAGGCTAGATCTGCCTACAGGCAAAAGGAACATCCTGAACCCCAGGCTTTGAGAACTTTGATCCATATCGACAGTCTGCTGGAGCCTGATTGCTGACCCACATCGCTGGGACTCTGCCTGTGGAGAGACCTCCTAGAGAACTTGCAGCAAACAGAGCTACAGTCATCAAACCTCTGACCCAACTTAGCCAACCAGGGAAGTTCCATAGAGAGAGGGACAGACCCCAACAAGACCTACTACAAGAAGTTATGGGAAGACAGCAATACAAGTAAACACCTAACAACAGAAAGACAAGCATAACACAACCAGGATCTAGGGAATCTACACCAACTAGACCGGAACACAACAAAGCAGATGAAGCAGAAGGAAATGACCCTTAAAAATTATCATCATACAGATGAAAGATGCCCTGAAAGAAGATGAAGAAGATGTGAGAAAATCCCTAAAAGAAATGGAAGAAAAAAAAAAAAAAAAAAAAAAAAAAAAAAAAAAAAAGGAATAAATGAACATATTTCTTAACAAAAGTAAAAAAGTTACAGAAAGCCAAGAAAAAACATTAAATAGGTGAATAAAATGGTTCAAGATTTGAAAAATTAATAGAGAAAATAAAGGCAACAGAAAACAAAGGAATGCTGAAAATAGAAAAACTGGGCAAAAATTAAAAAACTAGAGTCACAAGCATAACCAACAGAAATCAAGAGATGGAAGAAAGAATCTCAGGCATGGAACATAAACTAGAGGAAATAGATGCATGAACCAAAGTAAATCGTAAATCCAACAGATCCTTAACACAAAACATCCAGGAAATGTGGGACACTGTGAGAAGTCCAAGCCTAAGAATAATAGGCATAGAGGAATGTGAGGGAAGACCAGCTCAAAGGAGCCGAAAATATATTAAACAAACTCATCAAGGAAATCTTTCTAAATCTGAAGAAGGACATGCACATGAAAGTACAAGAAGCATACAGAACCCCAAATAGGCTGGAGCAAAGAAAATAGACTCCTCAACATATAATAATCAAAACACCTAGCATACAGAATAAAGAAAGAATATTAAGGGCACCAATGGAAAAATGACAGGTAACATAAAGGCAGACCTATCAAAATTCCACCTGGCTTCTCCACGGAAACCCTCAAGCCCAGAAGGTCCTGAATTCATTTTCTACAAGTACCAAGAGTCCATGGAGGCAAGCCCAGGCTACTATAACCACCAAAACTCTCAATCACAAGGTATTTAATGACAAAATCAGATTTTCCCAATATGTATCTACACATCCAGCACCACAGAAAGTTTTGGAAGGAAAACTCCAACCCAAGAAAGTTAACTACGCCCACAAATTTATAGGCAACAGATAATATCACTACACCAGAAACCATGGGTATAAACGAGGTCAAATATATTCACAATACCACTGCCAACAGCAAATCTAAAACAAACTAGCCTCAACAATCAATGGTAATAAGTCACCCTCAACATTAATGGTCTTAACTCACCTATAAAAAGACACAGACTAAGAGAATGGATACGAAGACAAAGTCCATCCTTCTTCTGCATAGAAGAAACATATCTAAGCTTCAAAGATAGATATTTACTCAGTGTAAAAGGTTGGAAAATATCTTCCAATCAAATGGACACAAGAAGAAAATAGGTGAGGCTATCCTAATATCTTACAAGTTAGACTTCAAACTAAAAGTAATCAAAAGAGATGAAGATGGCCATTCCATATTCATCGCAGGAAAAATCCATCATCACGAAGTCTTAATTCTGAACATTTATACCCCAAATAGAAAGTCACCCACAGTAAACAAACAACCAACATCAAACTGAAAGGAAAGAAGCATAAGGCGATTCCTCTAAAATCAAAAACAAGACAAGGCTGTTCTCTCTCCATATCTCTCCAATATTGTACTTTAAGTTCAATCTAATGCTATAAGACAGCAAAAGAAGATCATAGGGATCGAAATTGGAAAGGAAGAAGTCAAACTGTCTCTATTTGCAGATGATATGATAGTTTACATAAGCGAACCAATAAACTGTACTAGGGAACTCCTACAGATTATTAAAAACCTTCAGCAAATTAGCAGGATAAAAGATAAACTCAAAAAATTCAGTAGCCCTACTTTATTCAGACCACAAAGAGACAGAGAATGAAATCAGAGAAACATCACTCTTTACAATAGCCACAAACAACATAAAGTACCAAACAAGCAAAAGACCTATATAATAAGAAGTTTGTGGCTCTAAACAAAGAAATTAAAGTTTATACCAGAAAATGGAAAGATCTCCCAGGTATTGGATAGGTAGCATAAATATAATAAAAATGACAATCTTGCCAAAACCAATCTAGAGATTCAATGCAATCCCTATTAAAATCCCACCGTAATTCTTCACGGACCGTGAAAGGATAATAATCAACATTATGTGGAAAAACAAAAGACCTTGGATAGCCAAAACAGCCTTGTAAAATAAAAGAACTTCAGGAGGCATGACCATCCCTGACTTCAACATCTACTACAGAGCTCTACGCAGCTAAACTGGCACAAAAATGAAACGTAGAACAATGAAATCGAACTGAACATCCTGATACAAACCCACACACCTATGAACACATGACTTTAAACAAAAAGGCTAAAAGAATACAATGGGGCAAAGAAAGCATCTTCAACAAATGGTGCTGGCAAAATTGGATGAGGGTGTGTAAAAGACTACAGATAGACCCATGTCTATCCCCATGCACAAAACTCAACCAAATAGATCAAAGACCTCAACATCAATCAAACCAAACTGAACATTTTAGAAAAGAATGTAGGAGGTCCCCTTCAACAAATTGGTATAAGAGACCACATCCTGAACATAACTGCATGGGCACAGACTGAGATCACCAATTAAAAAATGGGAACACTTCAAAGTTAGAAGCTTCTGTAAGGCAAAGGACACAGTGGACAAGGCCAAAAGGCATCCCACAGACTGGGAAAGGATTTTCACCAATACTACATCAAACAAATGGCATATCTCCAAAATATACAAAGAACTCAAGAAACTAGTCAACGAAGCACCAAATAACCCAATTAAAAAAATAGGGTACAGAACTGAAAAAGAATTCTCAATAGAGGAAATCAAAAAAGCTGACAGACACTCAAGAAAGTGTTCAACATCATTAGCTATCAGGGAAATGAAAAATCAAAACAACTTTGTGATACCATCTTACTCCTGCCAGAAGGGCTAAAATTAGAAACAACAATGACAACTCCTGTTGGAAAGTATGTGGAGAATGGGGAACACTCCTCCATTGCTGGTGGGAGTGCAAACTTGTACAGCCATTTTGGAGATGAATAGGGCAGTCCCTCAGGAAAATGGGAATTAGGTTACCATAGGACCCAGCAAACCCCCTCTTAGGCATATATACAAATGACCCACATTCATGCAACAAAGACATGAGCTCAATTATGTTCATAGTAGCATTCTTTGTAATAGGAAGAACATGGAAGCAACCTAGATGCCCTTCAGTTGAGGAATGGCTAAAGAAGATATGGCACATCTACACAATGGAATACTACTCCGCAGAAAAAATAATGGAATCTTGAAATTCGCAGGCAAGTGGTTGGCACTTGAGGAAACAAACCTGAATGAGGTAACCCAGTCATAAAAAGATGAACATAGTATGTACTAGCTCACAATTGGATTTTACACCTAGAGCAAATGATCTCCAGCCTATAATTCACACCACCAGAGGAACTAGGATACAAGTTGTATTCTGCGAGATTCATATAAAGTCCCATACAGAACGTGGAAGGTACAAGTCCCCCAGAGCACATGGGAGGTGGGGAGGTGAATAGACAGAGATCTAGGAAAAAGCGTAGGGGAGGAGAGGAAAGAATGTGTGACTAGAAAGGTTTACTCAGGGATAGAATAGAAGAGATGAGAGAGAGAGAGAGAGAGAGAGAGAGAGATAACAAAAATAGTGAGACATTATTGTTTGAAGAGAAAACCGAACCTAAAGAAAGGTCTAGAGTCCTACAAAACTGTTAATAACCAGCAATTTGAGCAAACATAGAAGGGCTACCATAAATGCCCTTTCTGGATATTGAGATCAACAACTAACTTATCCACCATCATGGAGCTCTCATCTAATACCTGTTGGAAAGAGAAGGCAACACCCATACCTAAACACAGAGTCGAAATAGTATCCAGCCGCAGACGGAGCCAACAAGACTAAGAAAAACACAGAGACAGCTGACCTGAAGAAGAAGGAGCTAACAGGCCCCCAGGCTGATAGCCGGGAATCTGGCATGGGACTGACTCAGGCCCCCCTGAATATGGATCTCAGCCAGAAGGACTAAGCAGTCCTAGGGAACTCAGACAGTGGAACCTGGATGTATTCCTGGTGCACAAAAGAACCTTGTGGACACATCCCCCATGAAGGGATATTGCCTTAACCTAGATACAGGAGAGAAGTCCTAGTCCCTACTTCAAATGACATGACAGATCTACATAACCCCACCTGGATGGCATTGCCCTATATGTGGAATTGAGGTTGGGGGATGGGAGGGCAGGGTGGTGAGAGTGCATGTAAGGTGGCAGAGAGTGTAAGTGGATGGGGTGGAGTTTGGTGTGGAGAGGGAACTGGGATCAACATGTAAAAAAAACAAATAAATAAGAAATTAAAATCAAACAAACAAACAAACAAACAAACAATAAAATTCCCAGGCCGGGAACTTCCAGGCTGGTAGTAATACAGAAAACCAGGGTAAATAGCACCCAGCCCCTCCTGGTACAAAATCCTATACCATGATCATCCAGGAGCCATGCTGTGTTGCTGATGGCCTAGGGGCATTGGACCAGCTGGTGGGCATCCAGAGAGAAGAGGAATTGTGATCTATTGGGGCAAATGACTGAGGCTGCCCCTGGCCCTTCCCTCCTCCCCTCAGGTGGCAGTGACTGTGACTGCAGGGACCACAGAGAAGCATGCAGGTACGGGGGGGGGTGAGGGTGGGAAGTGGAAGATGAGGCAGTTTTGGGGAGAAAAATTATGGTTAAGATTATTATGTCAACTAAAATAATACAACTAACAAAATATATGGTAAATAGATGTGATGGCTATGTGCAGACTTGGTAAAATCAGTCTGAAGTAAAGAAAACAAAATAAGATAACAGTGGTCTAGTAGACAATTCAAATGGGCCTGGAGATTTGTACATCAAGGCAACTCATCAAAGTAGCACAGAGAACATCAGAAGGAACTTCATGTGTTACAAGTATGATTCCACTTCTCTGGACAATAAAAGTTAGAACAGGAAAAAGGATTGGCCAGATCCAGAAGAGGAGAAAAGAGATAAAAATATAATTTTAACAATGAAAGATAACATAAAAGGAGAGCTGGTATACCCCACATAATCTGTAAAAGGAGTCAACAGTTAATATAGCAAAGGGTGCAGAGAGTTTCAGGGGAAAGCACCATAGCAAGAAGGTAGAGTTAGGAATTAAATAAATAAATAAGTTTTCACTTCAGGCATGCAACTCTGAGTAAGACTCAGTGATGAGAAAATCAAAAAGAAAAACAGAAAATGAGAGATTTATCTAGACTAGGGATGTCTGAGAAAATCAGAGAAAGAGACTAAAGGTAATGTCAAACAATATAGAGGTTCAAAGAAAAGTAGTAAATAGGTCAAAGGAAGTTGTAAACTGTTTGCTATGGGCTATCATGTCTACAAATATAAATTCAAGATTAGTAATATGAGTTTAAATTTTTGACGATACCAGGTTAACTGTTTAAAAGTTCCATTTATTTCTCTCAAGAAAAATATATGTACTTGTCAAAAAGTTCTATCAGTGTTTCCTTTTAGAAACCTGTTTATTGCAAGAATAGAGCTGAAACAAAAATGGCTTAAATATTTTTTGCTGTCCAATGCTCGGCTCAAAATTTATTTCTGAGCACTGGTCATTAAATTCACATTATCATGCGGCAGAAACCCATACAGACAGCTTACCTGAACAAGGAGGAGCTAACGGACACTAGACTGATAGCTGGGAAGCCAGCATGGGACTGAATCAGGCCCCCTGAATATGGGTCTCAGCCAGAAGGTCTGAGCAGTCTAAGGGAACTCAGAAAGTGGAGCCAGGATGTATCCCTGGTGCACAAAAGGACTTTGCGAACACATCCCCCATGGAGGGATAACTGCCTTAATATAGAGACAGGAGAGAATCCCTAATCCCTACTTCACATGACCTGTCAGATCTATATGACCCCAACTGGAAGGCATTCCCCTAAATATGGAATTGGGGTGGGGGATAGGAGGGGAGGGTGCTTAGATTGCATATGAGAGGGCAGAGAGGGTAAAATGTAGGAAAGGAGGGTGGCAGGGAGGGAGGGAGGGAAGGAAGGAGGGAGGGAGAGGGGACTGGGATGGACATGAAATAATAAATTAAATTAAAAAATGCTTTGACTCCAAAATTTATGTTGAAGGACAAGTTACTAGAGAAAAGTATTTCTATTTTTGTTTCCACAGAAAATGAAAAGATGTGGATTCCTCCAGACTAATGTGGTTTGATCAAGCCAGTCCACCTGAAACAGAGTACAAGGTGATCCTACATTCAAAACAGCTGGACAATGCAGCCTGACAGACAACAGCCAGGATTTCTGAATCTTCTCTGAATGCCCCATGACAGAGCCCCTTACCAGCAGGAAGTAGTTTGGAAAGCACAACGCCCAAGTTCCCCAATATTGTCTATAAATGTTTGTTTTCATTTAAATGGACGTTGTTATATAAAATAAATAAAAAAAAAACATTCACATTATCAGGAAATCATGTGTCCTTTTAATGTAGATGACATTAATACTGTTTTATGTCTAAAGCTGTTAAAAATTGAAACTAGTTAAATTGTTTCAATTAGTAACACTGGAAATTAACAAAAATTTTACAGTCACCCAGGTCATAACAGGTTCAAAGACATAAAGTGTGCTTAAATTTGATATTACAAAAAGAAATTACAGGATGTTGAATTGTTTTGTAAGACAGTTTTTAAATGATTAAATTCAGAAGCATTGTATTTGTGCTTCTATGACATTGTTAATGTTTGTAGTTAAATCAAAGGTCTAAAATTTAAGATCACAGCCATACACTGTATATACTAACCAAAATTTGTGACGCTCGTTTTTTTTTGATACGGAAGGCAATCCTTCCTTGTTTTTCCTAAATTTGGAAGCGAAAGGTATTTAGTAAACTGAGTCACACAGCTGTTTATGTTTCCATAAAAGAAGTTTCAAATTAAAATCAATATTTTTAAAGCTAAAACTGACAATGCAAAGTTCTACTTTTATAAAAGCTGGTAACCTATTATAAAATGTTAATAAACAAAAGTTACCAGCCATCATTATAGATTAACTGTTAGGTATAGTAAAACTAAGTATGATTGATTAATAACAGGAATAAATGCCACTCTGTCTCCTATACATGTTCTGAAAGTTTTTTTTATTTTTATTTTATTTTATATAACAAAGTCCAATTAAATGAATACAAACATTTATACACAATATTTAGGAATTTGGGCGTCGTTCTTTCCAAACTCCTTCCTGCTGGTAAGGGGGCTGTCTTTGGGGAATTCGAAGAAGATTCAGATATCCTGGCTGTACTCTGTAGGGCTGTTTTGTCCAGCTGTTTTGAATGTAGGATCAGCTTGTACTCTATTTCAGGTGGTCTGGCGTGATCAAACCACAGTAGTCTGGAAGGAATCCACATCTTTTCATTTTCTGTGGAAACAAAACTAGAAATCCTTTTCCCCAGTAACTTGTCCTTCAACTTAAATTTTGGAGTCAAAGCATTTTTTTTAATTTATTATTTTACATATCGATCCCAGTTCCCTCCTCCCCAGCCTGCCCTCCCTCCTTCCCTCCTTTTTATTCTCTCTGCCCTCACCCATGCACTGTAAACACCCTCCCCTCCCATCCCCCACCCAAATTCCATATGTAGGGGAATGTCATCCAGTTGGAGTCATGTAGATCTGACAGTTCCTGTGAAGTAGGGACTAGGGCTTCTCTCCTGTCTCTAGATTAAGGCAGTTATCCCTCCATGGGGGATGTGTTTTCAAAGTCCTTTTGTGCACCAGGGATACATCCTGGCTCCACTGTCTGAGGTCTCTCAGACTGCTCAGTCCTTCTGGCTGAGACCCATATTCAGGGGGGCCTGATTCAGTCCCATGCTGGCTTCCCAGCTATCAGTCTAGTGTCCGTTAGCTCCTCCTTGTTCAGGTAAGCTGTCTCTATGTGCTTCTCCCACATGGTCTTGTCCTCTCCACCTGCCTCTGGGTTATAGGTCGACTCAGTGTTTATGTATGGGTGTTTGCTCCTATTTTCAACAGGCATTAGTTGAGGGCTCCATGGAGAAGTTAGTTGTTGATCTCACTCTCCGGGAAGGGCATTTATGATAGCCTTTCCACGGAAGCTGAGATTGTTAGTTGGGAGCAGTCTTGTAGTTCTCTCGACCTTTCTTTGTGTTCAATTTTATCTTCAAACCAATATTGGCTCCCTCTTTTATGTTCTCTCTCTGTGTCTCTGTCTCTCTCTATATCTCTCTCTCTTTCCTATCTTCTATTCCTAACCAGGCTCAATCTTCCTGGTCGCACAGGTTTTCCATTCCTCCCCCCTCATTTTCTCCTACTTCTCTCTCCATTCACTGTCCTCACCCACTTCACCTGAGCTCTGGGGGGATTTGTCCTTTCCCAGTTCTGTGAGGGATTTTATGTGAATCTCTGAGAATACACCTTGTATCCTCGTTCTTCTGGTGATGTGAATTATAGGCTGGTGATCATTTGATCTAGGTCTAAAATCCATGTATGAGTGAATACATACTGTGTTCCTCTTTTTGTGACTGGGATACCTCATTCAGGATGGTTTCTTCAAGTGCCATCCACTTGCCTGCAAATTTCAAGATACAATTTTTTTTTCTGCAGAGTAGTAATCCATTGTGTAGATGTGCCACATCTTCATTAACCATTCTTCAATTGAGGGCATCTAGGTTGCTTCCAGGTTCTTGCTATTACAAATAGTGCTTCTATGAACATAGTTGAACACATGTCTTTGTTGCCTGGATGTGAATCCTTTGGGTATATGCCTAGAGAGGGGGATTGCCGGGTCCTGTGGTAAACTAATTCCCATTTTCCTGAGGATACGCCATACTGATCTCCAAAATGGCTGTATGAGTTTGCACTCCCACCAGCAGTGGAGGAGTGTTCCACTTTCTCCACATCCTCTCCAACATAAGTCATCACTGGTGTTTCCAATTTTAGCCATTCTGGCAGGTGAAAGATGGTATCTCAAAGTTGTTTTGATTTGCATTTCCCTGATAGCTAAGGATGTGGAGCATTTTCTTAAGTGTCTTTCAGCCTTTTTGATTTCCTCCATTGAGAATTCTTTCTTCAGTTCTGTACCCCATTTTTTAATAGGGCTATTTGCTGTTTTGTTGACTATTTTCTTGAGTTCTTTGTGCATTTTGAAGATCAGCCCTTTGTCGGATATAGGGTTGGTGAAAATCTTTTCCCAGTCTGTGCGCTGCCGTTTGGTCTTGTCTACTGTGTCCTTTGCCTTACAGAAGCTTCTAAGATTTAAGAGGTTCCATTTATTAATTGTTTCTTTCAGTATCTGTGCCCCTGGAGTTATGTTCAAGAAGCAGACTCCTATACCAATTTATTCAAGGGTACCTCCTGCTTTCTCTTCTAAGTGGTTCAAGGTGGCTGGATTGATGTTGAGGTTTTTGATCCATTTGGACTTGAGTTTTGTGCATGGGTCTATCTGCAGTCTTCTACACACCCTCATCCAATTGTGCCAGCACCATTTGTTGAAGATGCTGTCCTCACCCCATTGTATACTTTTAGCTGTTTTGTTGAAAATCAGGTGTTCATAGGTGCGTGGATTAATATCAGGATTTTCAATTCGATTTCATTGGTCTGTCTATTTTTATGCCAATACCAGGCTGTTTTCAGAACTATAGCTCTGTAGTAGAGCTTAAAGACAGGAATGGTGATGCCTCCTGATGTTCTTTTATTGTATAGGGTTGTTTTGGCTATCCTGGGTCTTTTGTTTTTCCATATAAAGTTGATTATTATCCTTTCAAGTTCGGTGAAGTATTGTGGTGTGATTTTAATGGGGATTGCATTGAATCTGTAGATTGCTTTTGGCAAGATTGCCATTATTACTATGTTAATCCTACCAACCAAGATCATGGGAGATCTTTCCATTTTCTGGTATCTTTAATTTCTTTCTTTAGAGTCACAAAGTTCTTATTATATAGGTCTTTTACTTGTTTGGTAAGTGTTACACCAAGATACTTTATGTTGCTTGTGGCTATTGTAAAGGGTGTTGTTTCTCTGATTTCTTTCTCTGCCTCATTGTTGTCTGAAAAAAGTAGGGCTACTGATTTTTATGAGTTTATCTTATATTCTGCTAGTTTGCTGAAGGTGTTTATCAGCTGTAGGAGCTCTCTGGTAGAGTTTATTGGGTCGCTTATGTAAACTATCATATCATCTGCAAATAGAGACAGTTTGACTTCTTCCTTTCCAATTTGGATCCCCGTGATCTCCTTTTCTTTTCTTCTACCATTAGCTAGAACTTCTAGTACGATACTGAAGAGATATGGAGAGATAGGACAGCCTTGTCTTGTTCCTGATTTTAGAGGAACTGACTTAAGTTTCTCTCCATTCAGTTTGATGTTGACAGTCGGTTTGCTGTATATTGCTCTTATTATGTTTAGGTATGTTCCTGTTATCCCTGACCTCTCCAAGACCTTTATCATGAAAGGGTGTTGAATTATGTCGAAGGATTTTTCCGCATCTAGGGAGATGATCATATGGTTTTTCTTTTTCTGTTTGTTTACATGGTGGATCATGTTGATAGATTTTCATATGTTAAACCATTCCTGCATTCCAGGTATGAAGCCTACTTGGTCATGTTGGTTGATTTCTCTGATGTATTCTTGAATTCGGTTTGCCAGTATTTTATTGAGTATTTTTGCATCGATGTTCATCAGGGATATTGGTCTGTAGTTTTCTTTCTTTGTTGTGTCTTTGTGAGGTTTGGGTGCCAAAGTTAATGTGGCCTCATAAAAAGAGTTTGACAATGAACCTTCTGTTTCTATCTTGTGGAACATTTTGAGGAGTAGTGGTATTAGTTCTTCCTTGAATGTCTGGTAGAATTCTGTGCTGAATCCATCTGGCCCTGGACTTTTTTTGGTTGGAAGGCTTTCGATGTCTGCTTCTATTTCATTGCGGGTTATCGGTCTATTTAAGTTGTTTGCCTGTTCTTGATTTAATTTTGGTAAGTGATAGTTATCTAGAAACTTGTCCATCTCCTTTGAATTTTCAATTTTTATGGGAAAGTTTAAGCTTAAAACAAGTAACTGAAAAGCAAGTTGTCTATTCAGATGTGCTTAGAAAGACTTTGAATACTACAGAGATCTGTAGAATAAGGCATTTAAATGTTAACAAAAAAGCTGTAATTATATCAGGCAAAGAATCAGAGAACATAACAATGACCAAAGGTCTCTAAAGGTGATTATGGGGCAGCATGGATTGGGTTGACACTGACCAGGGAGCAAGATGCTCAAATACAATGCCTTCTGCCAGATAGGACCCAGCTCAGTCTGTGTAGAGGCTGCAGGGTACTGGAAAATTGTCTGCACCATCTTTGCCTAGACAAAATACGGTCAGACTTTTCTAAGTCCCAGTTATACAGAAAAAAAAAATAAAAAAAGTAAAAAAAAAAAAATCTCCCGTTATGTACTTGGCGAAAAACTTCTCCCCTCAATGCCATAGGCAATTGGTTATGGCTAGTAATATAAGGAATGGTCCCTGTCATTTTTTAATAGATTCAAAAGTTACATAAAATTTATCCTTCTCGGGTCTCTGATACTATGGATGACTAAATTTTATGCCAAAAACACCAGAAGTGTTTTACCTATTGGAGGCCCAAAAATTGGGCCTGTAATGTCCATAGCAAAGAGGGAATTTGATGAAAAAATAATAACCAAAAGGTATAAAATTAGGGCTTATTGCAAGAATGAAAAAATAAAGAGAACAAGAATTTCTGCCAGTAGATAAATCCCTGACTAGAGAGTACAGAGCCCACAAAATGTTCTCAAGAGATGAAGTAAAAACAAAGAAAAAAAAACCCTAACCTTTCAGGTATGCTTATCAATCTTGCATACACAAATAACAGATACTATTAACTTAAATCCATGTTGACCTTGTAAGTTAAATTTGTACTCTATGAACTGTCTGTATTTTGGAAACCTTGTGAACTGAGACTAATGGTCTCAAGCCTCCCTCTCTGTTTACACTGTTAAAAACCCTTCACTATTTTTGGCCACTACCTTACTTTTTTGATAGAGTGAGGTCCCAGCTGGTTTGATTTTTAGCAATAAAAACCTTTCACTTTTGCAGTCAGGAGTCACTTCCTTGGAGGTTGAGGAAACCGGTAGACATAATAGTAACAAACTGCTCAAGGAGGATTTATAGGCTATAGAACTACAGGTGACAGCTATTTGAAAATCAAAACACTAATATGTCAGGAATATGCCTATATTACTTCCTGCTTACTTTTGCAGTATTTTCTGAGCTGCAAGTACACTAAAATGCTAGACAATACCATCAAAAGGAAGGGGTATTCAGGAAATCGAACATTTATCAGAGGAATTAGTTTGTAGACCCTGTTGAAGTTTCATATCGGCTGGAATGGTTCACCATAAGTTCAGGGAGAGCAATATTGAGGAGCAGGCTTTAGTGAGCAACTGATTCTCATCTGCCAGAAGCACAATTCGCCTGAGACATGTTCAAAGTGGGAACAGAAGTTAAAACATATATATTTAATTGGAACTCTTAGGACAGCAAGACAAGGGAGAAAATTCCATCCTCAGGATAGCTGTACTTATCTGCAGTCCTTTTGACTTGGATCCAAGCTTTATGACAGTTGATCCTCTGAAGCCTACATGAACTGTGTTATATAAAAGGACATAAAATTTTAGATATATTATCAGTATCAATCTGTGCTGAAATCCATATTGTAGAAAAAGTAGTTATTGGGTATCTGTAAAACAGCAGGAATGTACCTATGCCTTTGAGACATATATGTAGGCTGAACACGGTATGCATAATTAATAAACAAATGTTCAAAAATGACTTTTATGTCTTTATATTTTGAGATCCAGATTTAGGAGCCATATTAAGGCTGCCTAATAATGACAAGCTGATGAAGTTATGGTTAGCCCAGCCAACAATACTTTCAGATCTGAGAAGTATATATTTAATTAACTGTTCAATCTACTAAAAAAAATGACAGGGACCAGCCGATATACTCCTAGCCATAACCAATTGTCTATGGCATTAAGGGCAGAAGTTGTTCACAAAGTACATAATGTAAGAGGCTTTTTCTTTTGTTGTTGTTGTTTATTCGTCTTTTCTCTGTGGAAGAGGGATATGGAAATTTCTGACCTTATTTTATCTATGCCAAGGTGGTGCAAACAATTTTTCAGTTCTCTGCAGCCTGTAAAATGTCTAAGCTTGTTTTAACCTGTCGAAAGATATTGTATTTGAGCATCTTGCTCCCTGGTCAGTGTCATAACAATCCATGCTGCCCATAATCTTCTTTAGAGGGCTAGGGTCATTGTTAGGATCTGTGATACTCTGACTGATATTATTACTGCTTTTTAGTTAATATTTAAATGCCTTATTCTACAGATCTCTGTACTATTAGAAGTCTGTCTAGGTATATCTGAATAGAAAACTTTGTTTTAGTTACTTGTTTTAAATTTAATTATTTAGAACATGTATAGGTGACAGAGTGAGGTTTATCCCTGTTATTAATCATTAATACTTAGTTTGATTATAACCAAGAGTTAATTGATAAGGATGGCTAGTAACTCGTGTTTCTTAACATTTTATAATAGGTTAACCAGCTTTTATGAAGTTAGAACTTTGTATTGTCAGGTTTATCTTTAAAAATACTGTTTTTAATTTGAAACTCTTTTTAGGGAAACATAAACCATCTATTTGACTCAAATTATCTAAATAGCTTATGCTTACCTAATTTAACAAAACAATGATGCATTGCCTTTTGTATCATAAAAAATGAACATCTCAACTTTTGGTTAGTATATAGAGCTTATGGCTGTGACCTTCAATTTTAGACCTTTGATTTAAGCACAGACATTAACAATATAATAAAAGTGCCAATATCCTGTAACCTTATAAATTTGAACATTTAAATCTGTTTTTAAAAATAATTATACATCCTGTAATGTCTTTTTATAATATCGAAAATAAAGCGCCCTTTATGTCTTTAAACTCATTATGACCTAGGTGACTGTTAAACTTATGTTAATTTCTAGTGTTACTAATTGTAACCTTTTAACTAGTTTGAATTTTTAAAGCTTTAGCCAAAAAAGCAGTATTAATATCATCTACATTAAAAGGACTACTGATTTTGTCATCATCTGAATTTAATGACCAGTGCTGAGAGATAAATTTTGATCTGAGGGCTGTTAGCATTAGACCCCCAAAAATGTTTAAACCATTTTTGTTTTAGATCTATTCTTATAATAAAACTTAGTTTTATAACAGAAATCACACACAGAAGTTTATTTTTCCAGTCCATTACATTTGTAAGATTTAAAGGAAATATTTTATGATCTATCCTATCTTTGTGAGTATAAAGTCCTATATGTCACTTTAAACCCAACCAAGGAATACTATAACCTTAACCATCAGTCTTAAACTCCTTTAAAGAACACAGAAGGATAATATATAAAATCTAGAATTGAAAGGGACGAGTCACCAGGTCAGATCCCATGTTCTTTTGTAATGTTCCATCATCAGCCTATAGGCCATAGTTTGTGTCTGGCAGACTTCTCAGTAAAGCCATAAATATAAAAATGTCCTACCTGTGTTGGCCGTTTGTCAGTACCTTTTCTCCACATCCATCAGAATGTCGAGCAGACACTTCCATGAAGGAACCATATACCAATGTCCCTCTTGTATCAGCAGCCACTTTCCTGTGGGTCCTGCATGTCCAGTTCATACAGCATAAATAAAAACAGTCCAGGCAAGAACAATATTTTGCCCAAATGGCTGGCCTTGCCGTATTGGAGGCAAACTCTAGAACTTTTCAACAAGTACATATAATTGTCTTTAGAGAAATAAATGGAACGTTTTAGCAATTAACCTGGTATGGTTGAAATTTTAACACATATTTCTAAACTTAAATTTATATTTGTAGATATGAGAACCCACAGCAAAGAGTTTCATCTTCCTCCGACCTTTTTACGTATTTTCTTTGAACCTCTATATCATTTTACATTACCTTTATTCTCTTCCTCTGATTTTCTCAGACATCCTTAATATAGACAACTCTCTCCTTTTCTATTTTTCATTTTTCCACTTATCAATGACTCTTACTTTGAGGTTTTGTGGCTTAAGTGAACATCTTATTTATTTATTTAAATCCTGAGTGTACCTTCTTACTGTGGTGCCTCCCCCTGAGCATCTCTGCACCGTCTGTACTCTTAACTCTTGGCTCATTTTTCTGCTCATGTGGTGTATACCAGCTCTCCTTTATTGATGCTTAATAAGGATAAGGAGAAACACATAGGCTGAATCAATGTTTATTCAGGGAGAAATAACTTACAACATAGAAATAGGAATATTAGCCATTCCTGGTCCCAAGGATGCCTCCGGATATACTTCTGTCCCTGTGCTGCAAGCAACAGAGCTCTATTAACCCCCTCTTCAGACTTAGTTCCTCCAGGTAACTCCTGCCCTGTCTCCACCCCCAGTGTGTGTGGTCTATGCCACAGGCAGGGACAAGGTGAATACCTCACTACAGATACTGAATGCTCCACTTAATTCACAAGTCAAACTTTAGTCAACCAATGGTGGGGCAATGGCAGAGGTGTTCCATTAATAAGCATTAAAGGGCAAATAGGAATTGCTTCCCCAATAATAAATATACTCCATAACTGCACATATTATCGGCCTTAAGGAACCCCATCCTTGCATATATTCCCTGCCTGAAGGGTGTGTATAACGCTGTATGTGCCCAAATATATGGCTGTTAGATAGGAAATATTCACCATCAAAGTCCAGACAACTATAGTAGAAAAGATCATATCGTAGGGACAATAGGAGTTATTTGAGCTCTCTGTACCCATGACAAGTTAGAATGGGTTCCCATATAGGAATTCAGACAGGACAGGAAGGCAGACTATGTTCCAAAGCATTCAGAGCCACTCAGGGAAGCTTTATATGGAATTAGATGATGCGATCCATCTTTAACTATCTGGTGGCAGTGCACTTGTTTAGAATCAGAACTAAGGAGGCTGTCAGTAATCAAAAATGAAATACAATAATAAAACAAAACATATAAGGAAGAATCAGATTCACCTTAATATGATTTGCATCATCTGGTGGTCTGTTGCATGTTTGAAGGGTATTGAAGGTGGAGGCTCTCCTGTTGCTGCTTACCCTAGCAATGGCTACCAAGTTTATTTAGTAGCTTTAGAGCTTTTTTCTTTGGACTTTCGGTGTATAATGATGACCAGCTGAGACATGCACCCTGGTGAATTAATCAACTGCTATAGTCATCAGATTCCCATTGTTAGGCAGCCATTTTTTGGACTACCTGGACCACAGCCTATGAGACATTATAATAAATCCACATTATACATATATGTAGAGATTCATCCTACCATGCCTGTTCATGCAGAAAACCTCGAATAATGTAGTTAGTTTTTGCTTTCTTTTGATTTTAATCTGCTACTGAACACGTGTCAACAAACAATATTGCTCACAAATGCAAACTTCCTCGTTCGATTCTTCTCCAACTATTCAACTTTCTAGGAAGACTACTGTTTTCATTACTATGCATTTTCCAAGCATTTGCTCTGAGTTTCAGGGATAAAACTCCTACATTTGTAGAGCCATCATCCAGCTTTCTAGGAGGAAAAAGTGCTCCTATCTTGTTTGTCATTTCATCCAGCTTCTCATTCCTGATTTTAAGTGCCTGTGACAACTGGGTAAAGAGCAAATGCAGTTCACCTAAACTCAGTGTAAGGCTACATAATAATTATCTCTTTTTGTATCCCTAAATCTCTCTGTAGTAGTTTGGCAGCAAACCATGTAAAAGGAGAAACTGATTTACAAACAGCCCCTAGGCCCATCCGCGTATCATAGAGCAGGTCTTTCTCAAGCTTCTTAAGGGGGCATTGCTGGAATCGTCAGCCAGATGGTCCAGTTTTCTTGGAGAGAAACACATAGTTAGGCCAGATGGGCAAGATGAGCCCAGATGACAATGTTGTGTTCAGGGGTTGACTGAGCATGAAAGTCATCTGTTTAG
The DNA here is from genome assembly GCF_943737965.1 of Phodopus roborovskii. Taxonomy (NCBI): domain Eukaryota; kingdom Metazoa; phylum Chordata; class Mammalia; order Rodentia; family Cricetidae; genus Phodopus; species Phodopus roborovskii. Next base: position 62,853 of record NW_026125558.1, read on the forward strand.
GTCCTGACTCATAAAGAAAGAACATAGCTCCTTCTCAAACCCAATAATGAGCTTAGCAGATTCAGTATCAGTCTGGGGTCCTAGACTTAGACCCTCAGGTATTGAAAATGAAATAGATTCTATTCTTTAAAATCATGAAGATGTTTAGGAGATAATTCAATTGTCTAAATCCAGGGCCTTGGTGGAGGGGTTGCTTCATATCTTGTAAACACTGCTCTTCCCACCACATGGAGGTGGAGTTATCAGTTCCAAGGGCACTGAGGGCTTAGTCAGTAAAATTCGCCAGATGTACTGTGTACTCCTCATGATGCAATGCTTGAGTAACCTTCTCAGGAGCTAGTCACATTGAAAGCTATTTCCTACTGACTTCCTAAAAGTCTCCCATGTCTTTCATCCCCCACTGAAATGAGGGAACAGGATACTATTCCTCATAAGAACATTACTTAGAATGAGACATACGTTAAGCAAGACCTCCTTCCCCATGTTTTATCTTGTCTTTGTTCTGCCTTTCCTCTTTCCCTCATCTTCAGGCACCTCTACCTCAAGAACTGTCAGTAAAGTGTGAACATCTGTTTCATGTTACTCATGTACTATTAAATAATTATGGTACTAATTTGTCTGTTGAAGACTTTAATTGCCTTCATGGCCTTACTTGCTGTTTCCTATTACTATTTATATTATTCAAAGTTTCAGTTGTAATCTGACCCTGAAAGAATTTAAAAATGGCATCATCTATGTAATGCAAAAGTCTGTTTCACGAGCCAGGTTGTGGAGGTGCTTGCCTTTAACCCCTGTACTCAGGAGACACAGGCAGGCAGATTTCTGTGAATTTGAGACCAGTGTCATGAACACCGCTACTCTCACTACAACTAAGGCTGTTGCGCAGGGAAACCCTGTCTCAAAATCTCCCAACAAATGTGTTTTAGGCTCTGTCCCCTTTGACCATTAGCCAGAAAAGGATGCATGCTATCATTACAAAGATATTCTTTATTTATCTCTTAAGTCTATGGAGTTTTTTTCTCATTGCAAAGGCAAACTCTAGAATAGCTGCACTTCCAGCTTTTATAATTAGGTTTCTGAGACAGGCTCACTTTTTTGACATAGGTGTCCTTGATACCAGGTTGTTGCTTCCAGGGCATGTCCTTCCTGTTCTCTTGATTATCCCCTCTTAAATAAGTGAATGCATTCCCTCAGTACATGTTTTTGGACCAAGGATCTTACACACTTTATTTGTGGATACCAATTATTTTTACAGAAATATTTAATTTCTGTAAACTCATTAATCTGTATCACTGCAATTTGATTTAAAATATGACACTCTCCAAAACCACAAATGATCTAAAAATACCAAAAGACGGAAAATTGTGTCCTTAGAGATTTAAAATTGTACATTTACGTCATGGAGTCAACTATCCATTGCACTTACAGGAAAACAAAAATTGCATGAGTAGCATGCTTTCTGCCTTCATACTAGAATACAATGTATATTTTTTCTGACTGTATTGCAAGGGGAAACAGGGTAGGTAATTAGCTACTAAAATTTCCATCATGAAAGAGGCCCTGCTTCAGGAATCATGATGGTTTGAGTGTGATTGGGCCAATGATGTCATAGGGTGTGGTACTATTAGAAGGTGAGGCATTGCTGCAGTTAGATTTGCATTTTTGAAAGAAGAGTATCACTGATGATGGGCTTTCGGGGTTCCCATGCTCAGGATATGAACAAGTGTGAAATATGATATCCTGTGGCCTGTGTACCAAGATGAAACCAACATCCCATTATTCTTTCAATCATGTTTTCTCTTATGATGACAATGGACAGGACCTCTGAAACTGTGAGTCATTCCAATTGAGTGTTCTATATAAGATATCTCTTAGACAGTATAATGGCAAATATCACATCCCTGCCTGTCATTGGTGAGACCAGGTTTAGATTCCCTGACTGGGAGAATACTACTCAGGAGGCAGAGTCAAGCATATCTCTATTAGTTGAGGACCAGATGATATATAAGACTAGTTACAGGACAGACTCCAAATACACAGAAACTCTCAAAAAACAAAAAGTCTTGTGGAATATGTTTGTGTTTATACACAGCAATAAAAAAAACCTTAACTAATGCACATTAGGTGATTGTGTTCTTTAAATACTCAGGGTGCATTAATTCATCTCAGATTAATGAAGACTCACTAGATTTGTGTGATCAAAATTTTCCAAGATTATATTGAGCTAGCACATGGCATACAGAGTTAGGTCATGAATATTGCATGGATCACATTTAAAGTTGCCTGTACTACCCTGTGCTCTGAAGAAATTAATTCAAATCCTTTAGGATGAGGCTATGGGTGTTCTTCAGAAGCAAATACAGATAATTTACTGATTGTTTACCAAACCCTGTTGTTTGTATTGGGGACTGCAAATAAAGAGAGGAATATGAAAGAATTGAGTTCATTTAAGAACTTTGATTTTGCTGTACACACTGCATAAAGGTGGCAGACAGATGTAACACGAGCAATTTCCTGTTTTCCATTGATGGGAATTATCACTGTGGAGCCTGTAATCAATTTTAGAAGATGTACAAAATGCCTGATTTGCAATGTCTTGGTGTCCACAAACAAGGGTAATCAATAATCTGGATAATCGAAAGATATTATCATGAAAAAGTCTGCTTTCACCTCACACATCCACTTCCTCTCCTTGGAGGGGCTGGAGAATTCTGAGACTGACTCCTCAGTCCCCTGCTTCTACCTTTTATACCTCTCTAGGGCTGGGATTAAAGGTGTGACCTCTGTGAGCTCCAGACAATATTCAGGTCATACCTTGAAAACCTATACTCCACAAAATTTGAGAATTCAAAGGAAATGAACAAATTTCTTGATAATTATCATCAAAATAAAATCCAGTACAGACAAACAACTTAAATAGACCAAGAAACACCTAACGAAGTAGAAGCAGTCATCAAAAGACTTCCAACACACACACACACACACACACACACACACACACACAGTAACACAAAAGACCAGAGCCAGATGGCTTCAGTCCAGAATTCTACTGGAAAATCAAGGAAGAGCTCAATCTCGTAATCCTCAAATTGTTCCACACAATAGAAACAGAAAGTTCATTGCCAAACTCTTTTTAGGAGGCCACAATCACCTTGGTATCCAGGTCACACAAAGACAGAACTAGGAATAATAAAACAAAACAAACAAGCAAACAAAACTTCTCCCCCAATTTTCAATTCTGGGATTTACTCTCATGATGACATGTAGACATTTGTAAGATTTCCATATTCATTGGATCAATGAAGCTCAGCCCTATCTAAACTCTTTATTCATTCTGTGCTGACATGAAAATCTCATTAATCCTCCTACCTGAGCGTAGTGGTATAGTTTGTATGTGACCAGTTTGATTGGATCTCCCATCAGGAAACAGATTGAACTGAGTCTATGGTAACAGTCAAAACCCATTCTCCAAGTCATGTCAACCTCTAAGCATCTGTCTATGTATTGTTAAATAAATAGTTTTATAGTCTTTAATCAGCTTTCTATTTTATGTAATTATTGCCATGACCAGTGGAATCTAACCAGGGCTTCAGTAACCTTCCAATCTTAGTGGAAGAATAACGAAACAAGACATGTTCGTGTTGATTACATCTACTTTCAGGACAGAGATTGAACTGAGTTAGATCCTGTTGAAAGTTACAAAATCAATTGTATTGTTTTGAGACAGTGTTTCTCAGTGGTAACAGCCTACATTCCTGGTACTAGCTCTAAGACCCTGCTATGCTACCCTACAACTCACAGAGGTCTGACTTCCTCTAACTCCCATGTACTGCCAATAATGTTGAGAGCAGAAAGATACATAGCAGACCCAGAGAAAGCCAGGCCACTACCTCTCACCTTTATGTTAGGAAGAAAGCGCTGATCCTGCTTCCACAAACTCTCACCAAGTTTCAGACACCTTCCTCTCCTTGGAGGGGCTGGAGAATTCTGAGACTGACTCCTCAATCCCCTGCTTCTACCTTTTATACCTCTCTAGGACTGGGATTAAAGGTGTGACCTCTGTGAGCTCCAGACAATATTCAGGTCATACCTTGAAAACCTATACTCCACAAAATTTGAGACTTCAAAGGAAATGAACAAATTTCTTGATAATTATCACCAAAATAAATCAAGAACAAATTATATAGACCTAGAAACACCTAACAAAGTAGAAGCAGTCATCAAAAGCCTTCCAACACACACACACACACACACACACACACACACACACACACACAGAGAGAGAGAGAGAGAGAGACACACACAGACACACAAATAAGACCAGGGCCAGATGGCTTCAGTCCAGAATTCTACTGGAAAATCAAGGAAGAGCTCAATCTCATACTCCTCAAATTGATCCACACAATAGAAACAGAAGGTTCATTGCCAAACTCTTTTAGGAGGCCACAATCACCTTGGTATCCAGGCCACACAAAGACACAACTAGGAATAAAAACTACAGACCAATATCCCTAATGGATATTGATCAAAGTTACTCAATAAAATACTGGCAAACCGAATCCAAGCATATATCACAGAAACCATCCACCATGACCAAGTAGGCTTCATCACTGGTATGCAGGGGTTGTTTAACATTCGAAAATCTATCAAGGTGATCCACCTTATAAACAAACTGAAAAAGAAAACCACCTGATAATCTCCTTAGATTCTGAAAAACCCTTCAGCAAAAATCAACACCCTTTCACGAAAAAGGCCTTGGAGAGATCAGGGGTAACAGGAACATACCTAAACATAATAAGAGCACTATTCAGTAAACCAATAGACAATATCAAACAGAATGGAGGGAAGTTTAAGGGGATTTCTCTAAAATCAGGAACAAGACAAGGCTGTCATCTCATTCCATATCTCCAACATTGTACTTGAAGTACTAGCTAAAGCAATAAGAAAACAAAAGTAGATCATGGAGACACAAAATGGAAGTGAAGAAATTAAACTTTCTCTATTTGCAGATGATATGATAGTTTACAAAATTGAACCCCCACCAAAAATAAAACAAAAAACAAACAAACAAACAAAAGAAAAAACAAAAAAACCATCTTCTACCAGGGAACACCTGAGGCTTATAAACACCTTCAGCAAACCTGTAGGATACAAGATATTATCAAAAAAGATGAGTAGTCCTACTTTATTCAGACAACAAAGGGGCTGAGAAAGAAATCTGAGAAATATCATCATTTACAATAGCCACAAACAAAATAGAGTATCTTGGGGTAATGCTTACCAAATAAGCAAATGACCTAATAATAAGAACTTTGTGGCTTTAAAGAAAGAAATTCAAGAAGAGAGCAGAAAATGGAAAGATCTCCCATGCTCTTGGATAGGTAGGATGAACATAGTAAAAATGGCAATCTTGTCGAAATCAATCCATAGATACTGTGCCATCCCCATAAAAATCCCAGCACAATTCTTCACGAACCTTGAAAGTATAATAATAATGGACTTTTGATGGGAAAACAAGAGAACCAGGATAGGCAAAATATCCTGTACAATAAAGGAAGTTCAGGAGGCATCACCATTCCCAAATTTAAGCTCTACTACAGAGCAATACTCCTGAAAAGGACCTGGTATTGGCAACAAAATAGAGCAGTAGACCAATGGAATTGAATAAAAAACCTGATAGTAATGCACACATGTTCGAATACCTGATTTTTGATAAAACAGTTAAAACTATACAATGGGAGGAGTGATCAGGCGACATCACCATCCCTGAGTGTAATCTCTAATACACAGGTATGATCCTGAAAACTGCCTGGAATTGCCATAAAAAAAGAAAGAAAACAAAAAGGTAGACCAGTGGAATCGAATTAAAAATTCTGATATAAACCCACACTCGTATGAGCACCTGATTTTCGACAAAACAGGTAAAAGTATATAATGGAATGAGGAAAGCATCTTCAAGAGATGGTTTTGGTACAATTGGATAATGGTGTTGATAAGACTGAACATAGACCCAAATCTATCACCATAAACAAAACTCAACTCCAAAGGGATCAAAGACCCTCAACATCAATGCAGCGACACTGAACGTGTTAGAAGAGAAAGTAGGAGGTACCCTTGAACAAATTACTATAGGAGACCGGTTCCTGAACATAACTCCAGGAGCACAGACACTGAGAGCAACAATTAAAGAATGGGAGCTCTTCTAACTTAGAAACTTCTGTAAGGAAAAGGACATAGTGGACAAGACCAAATGGCAGCCTACTGACTAGGAAAAGATTTCCACCCATACTATATCAGACAGAGGGCTGATCTCCAAAATATACAAAGAAAACAATACACTAATCAACAAAACACCAAACAACCCTGTTAAAAAATGTGGTACAGAACTGAAGAAAGAATTCTCAATAGATGAAATCAAAAAACCTTAAAAACACTTAAGAAAGTGTTCAACATCCTTAGCTACCAGGGAAATACAAATCAAAACAACTTTGTGATACCATCTTATTCCTGCCACAATGGCGAATATTAGAAACACCAATGACAACTTATACCAGAGAAGACGTGGAGAAATGGGAACACTCCTCTACTGCTGGTGGGAGTGCAAACTCGTACACCCATTTTGGAGATCAGTATAGCAGTTCCTCAGGAAAATGGGAATTAGTTTACCATCCCCTTCTTAGACATATTCCCAAATGATCCGCATCCATGCAAAAAAGACATCTGCTCAGCTATGTTGATAGCAGCATCTTTTGTAATAGCAAGAACCTGGAAGCAACCTAGATGCCTCTCAATTGAAGAATGGATAAAGAAGATGTGGCACATCTTCACAATGGAATACTACTCTGCAGAAAAAAAATAATGGAGTCTTGAAATTCACAGGCAAATGGATGGCTCTTGAAGTAAACATTCTAAATGAGGTAACCCAATCACAAAAACATGAACACAGAATATACGCACTCATATATGGATTCTAGAGCTAGAACAATAGCTCACCAGCCTATAATTCACACCACCAGTGGAACTAGGATACAAGGTGTATTCTAAGAGATTCATATAAAGTCCCTCACAGAAGGTTGAAAGGAGAAGTCCCCCCAGAGCACATGCGAGGTTTGGGGGGGTCACAGAATGTAGAGAGAATTAGGAGAAAGAGAGTGGGAGGAGGAAAGCAGGTAATCCTATGAAGCTTGAGTCAGGGTAGGAATAGAAGATGGAAGAGAGAGAGAATGAGAGTGAGAGAGAGGAGAGAGGGAGAGAGAGAAACAGCATAAAAGAGGGAGCCATTAGTGGTTTAAAGAGAAAACTGAATCTAAAGAAAGGACTAGAGACCTACAAACCTGTTGCCAACTAACAATTTGAGCAACCATGGAAAGGCTACCATAAATTCCCTTCATAGGTACTGAGATCAACAACTACCTTATTCACCATCAGGGAGCCCTCCTCTAGTACTGTTGGAAACAGAAGCAAATACCCGTACCTAAACACTGAGTCAAGCTAGAATCTAGATGCAAAGGGAGAGGAAAAGACCAGGTTGTAGAAACATACAGACAGCTGACCTGAACAAGGAATAGATAACGGGCCTCTACACTGATAGTTTGGCATCCAGAATGGGACTGACTCAGGTGTCTCTGAATATGAGTCTCAGCCAGAAGGACTGAGCAGTCTTGGGGACCTCAGAGAGTGGATCCAGGATGTATTGTGGGGCAAAAAAGGAATTTGCAGACACATGGAGAGACTCCCTTAACCTAGAAACAGGCAAGAAGTCCTAGCCCCTACTTCAATTGACTTGACAGATATATGTGACCCCACCAGGATAGCATTGCCATTCATGTGGAATTGGGGTGGGGGGATGGACAGGAGAGTGGTCAGGGTTCATGAGAGGAGGCAGCGTGAGGAATGGAGGGAGGGAGAGAGAACTGGGATAGACATGTGAAATAAAAAATAAATTAGAATATTAAAAAAACAAAAACAAACAAACAAACAGAAAAATCACCCAGGCCAAGAACTTACAGGCTGGTGGTAATGCAGAAAACCAGGGTAAACAGCACCAGGCTCTTCCTGGTACAGAAATCCTAAGCCATGCTCATCCAGGAGCCATGCTGGTTTGTTGATCGGCTAGGTGCATTGGGCCAGCTTTTGGGCAGTCAGAGAGGAGAAGAATTCTGAAACCCTAGCAGCAAATGACCGAAATTGCCCCTGGCCCATCCCTCCTCTCCTTAGGTGGCAGTGACTGTGATTGTAGGGACAGGGGTGGGGGTGATGGTGGGGAGGTGGAGGATAAGGGGGTGTTGGGGAAAATAACTTTGGTAAAGATTTTTATGTCAGCTAAAAAAATACAACTAATAAAATAGATGGTAAATAGATGCGATGGGTATGTGCAGACTTGTTACAATCAGTCTGAAGCAAAGAAGTCAAAATAAGATAACAGTGGTCTAGTAGAGAGGTCAAAAGGCCTGTAGATTTATAGGTCAATGCAACTCATCAAAGCTGCACAGAGAACATCAAAAGGAACTTCAGGTGTTGCGAGTATGATTCCACTTCTCTGGGCAATAAAACATAGAACAGGAAAAAAGGCTTGGCCAGATCCATAAGAGTCAAAAAGAGATTAAAAATAAAATTATAATAATGAAAGATAACATAAAAGGAGAGCTGGTGTACCCCACATAATCCGAATAAGGACCCAACTGTTAAGAGAGCAGAAGTTGCAGAGAGGCTCAGGGGAAAGCACCAATGTAAGAACGTACTGTCAGGAATTAAATAAATAAGATGTTCACTTCAGCCATGTACCTCTGAGTAAGAGTCACTGATCAGAAACAAGAAAAAGAAAAAGAGAAAATGAGAGATTTTTCTACGCTAGGGATGTCTGAGAAAATCAGAGAAAGAGACTACAGGTAATGTGAAAAGATATAGAGGTTCAAAGAAAAGTCATAAAAAAGTAAGAAGAAGATGAAAACTGTTTGCTGTGGGCTCTGAATCTACAAATATAAATTTAAGATTAGTAATGTGAGTTAAAAATTTTGACCATACCAGGTTAATTGTTTAAAATTTCCATTTATTTCTCTCAGGAAAAATATATGTACTTGCTAAAAAGGTCTATCTGTGTTTCTTGTTAGAAACCTGTTTTATTACAAGAAGGTAGCTAAAAAAAATGGTTTAAACGTTTTTGGTGTCTAATGCTAACAGCCCCCAGCTCAAAATTTACCTCTGAGTGCTGGTCATTAAATTCAGATTATCAGAAAATCAGATGTCTTTTTAATGTAGATGACATTAATTCTGTTTTATGTCGAACGCTGTTAAAAATTGAAACTAGTTAAAAGTTATAATTATTAACACTGGAAATTAACAAACTTAACAGGCACCAAGGTGACAATGGGTTTAAAGACATAAAGGGTGCTAAAATTATTTGATATTATAAGAAGTCATTACAGGATGATTAATTTTTTTATAAAACAGTTTTTAAATGTTTAAATTCAGAAGGTTATATTATATTTGTGCTTTATTACATTGTTAATATTTGTACTTAAATTAAAGGGCTAAAATTTAAGATCATAGCCATACACTGTATATACTAACCAAAATTTGAGAAGCTCATTTTTTTTATGATACTTAGGGTAATCCATCCTTGTTTTTGCTAAATTTGGTAAGCATAGTTAGTTATATAAACTGAATCACATAGCTGTTTTATGTTTCCCTAAAAGGAGTTTCAAATTAAAATCAGTATTTTTAAAGCTAAAACTGACAATGCAAAGTTCTAGTTTTATAAAATCTGGTAACTATTATAAAATGTTAAGAAACACAAGTTACCAGCCATCCTTTTAGATTAACTGTTGGGTATAGTCAAGCTAAGTATTAATGATTAATAGCAGGAATAAACCTCACTCAGTCTCCTATACATATTCTAAAAGTTTAAGTTTAAATCGAGTAACTGAAAACCAAGTTGTCCATTAATATCTACCTAGAAAGACTTCTAATACTACAGAGATCTGTAGAATAAGGCTTTTAAATATTAACTAAAAAGCTGTTCTAACAATGACCAAAGGTCTCTAAAGAACATTGTGGGGCAGCATGGATTGTGATGACACTGACCAGGGAGCAAGATGCTGAAACACAATGCGTACAGCATAATAGGATGCATCTCGGACTGTGTAGAGGCTGCAGGGTACTGGAAAATTGTCTGCACCTTTGCCTAGACAAAATAAGTTCAGACTTTTACAATTCCAGGTTCCACAGGGGGGGAACACCTCTCACATTATGTACTTGGTGAAAAATGTCTCCCCTCAATGCCATAGAAAATTGGATATGGCTAAGAATATAAGGAATGGTCCCTGTGATTTTTTTAATAGATTCAAAAGTAACATATAGTTTATCCTACTCAGATTCTATTGATGGCTTGGCTAACCAAAACTTTGTGAGCTTGGCAATAGAGGTATCCTTGATATGGCTCCTAAATAAGAATTTAAAAATATAAAGATATATGTCTTTTTTGAACATTTATTTATTAATTATGCATACATTGTTCTGCCTGCATACATGTCTGCACACCCAAAGAAGATACCACATCACATTATAAATGTTTGTGAGCCACAATGTAGTTTCTGGGGATTGAACTCAGGACTTCTAGAAGAGCAGCCAGTAATCTTAACCTCTGTCACATCTCTCTAGCCCAAGACATATATTTCTTAAAGATATAAAAAATTAATTTACAATATAAAAATTCAGAGCTTCACTTTTAATCAAGTTCTGATAAGCTAATAGAGCAGGGCCTCCCAGCTGTTTAATCACAAACTCAAAGTTTTATGATTTATATTGGGTGTCATCGAAGTGTAAATATGAAGGATGTTTCATTAGGCCTAAGGCACCACTAACCAATCTATACATGGATAGCTCTTGACAGAAAAAAAAAGCTTCTAAACCAAATCTGTAAATTTTGCTAGGACTCAAAGTCATAAGTTCATTCCTGCTGTTTTATAGATACCCAAAACCTACTTTTTGTTTTTTTTTCTAATGGTTTTATTAAATTTTATATAATAAAGTCCGATTAAATGAAAACAAACATTTATACACAATATTTGGGAATTTGGGCATCGTTCTTTCCAAACTACTTCCTGCTGGTAAGGGGAGCTGTCTTGGGGGATTCGAAGAAGATTCAGATATCCTAGCTGTAGTCTGTAGGGCTGTTTTGTCGAGCTGTTTTGAATGTAGGATCACCTTGTACTCTGTTTCAGGCGGTCTGGCATCTTCTTCTGGATCCTCATCCTTGACCCCATCCCCGGATCCCTGTCTGCGGAGAAACCTCCTAGAGAGCTTGGAACACACAGAGCTACAGATATTGAATCTCAGATCCACATAAGCCCATCGGGGAAGTACCATAGAGAGAGGGAAGAGACACCACCAACACCTACTGGAAGAAACTATGTGAAGAAGGCAATACATGAGAACACCTAACAACAGAAAGACAAACATGACACCACCAGAATCTAGGGAATCTACACCAACTAGAATGGAACACAACAACAAAGCAGAGGAAGCAGAAGGGTATGACTTAAAAATCACCATCATAAAAATGATAGAGGCCCTCAAAACCTACTTTTTGTACAATTTGGATTTCAGCACAGATTGGTGATGATAATATATCTAAGACTTTTATGTCCTTTTATATAACACAGTTCATATAGGCTTCAGAGGAACAAATGTCATAAAGCTTGGATCCACTTCTTACAGGTCAAAAGGACTGCAGATTAATACAGCTTTCCAGAGGATGGAATTTTCTCCCTGGTCTTGCTGTCTTACTTGATCACCAAAGGTAAGGAACAAAGAGTTCCAATTAAATATATACATTTTAACATTTGTTCCCAGTTTAAACATGTCTCAGACGATTTGTGCTTCTGGCAGATGAGTATCAGTTGCTGACTACAGCCTGCTCCTCTATAGTGCTCTCTCTACTTACTGTGAACCAGCCCAGCCAAAGTGAATCTTCAACAGTGTCTACAAACTGATGCCTCTGATAAATGGTCTATTTCCTGAATCCCACTTCCTTTTGTTGGTATTGTATTAGCCTACTTACAGCTAAGAAAACACTGCAAAAGTAAGCAGTAAGTAGTACAGGCATAGCTATCACCTGGAGTTCTATATCCTATAAAGCCTCCTTGAGCAACTTGTTACTATTATGCCTACTGGTTTCCTCAAGTTCCAAGGAAGAGACTCCTGGCTGCAAAAGCAAATGGTTTTTACTGGTAAAAATCAAACCAGCTGGAACCTCACTCTGTCAGAAAAGTAAGGTAGTGGCTTAAAATTGTGAGGGGTTTATAACAGGGTAAACAGAAAGGGAAACTTTATTCATTCATTTTTTTGTTCATCTCTATGATTAAGAACTCAATGACCCTTCAGTATGGAGGAATCATCTAGGCTTCTTCATGCATAAAACACCTTCCACTTCTTTAATGTTTATTCATTTAATTATGAAAATCTGTCATTATGTATTCAGTGATCCCTGGAGTTTTGAACCTCCTTAGGGGAGTCCATCGTGCCAGACCATAACATCATCAAATACTACACTTCCTTAGGTGTTAAACTAGGAAATTAAATGATAATTCATCATTTAATGAATGAATTTAAAATACAGGTGATGTTATTGTCCATAAGTCCCTTTTGGAGTCAGATTTTGGGAGTTGATGTAACATCATCTCATTACATCACAGCGATAGGTTTAGGACTGTGGTGCCATTTCGTCAGTGTTAATGTAAAATGCCCACTAAGTAATTATCAAATTAATTTTTTAAAAGCATCATTATTCCAGGAAGAGATCAGTCTGACTACTCCATATGGGATTTACGTATGCCCCACCATGTCATTATTCAATCATTTTTCATTGTACATTAATTATTTAAATCGATGAACGTGTTGTTCTTCTTGACTGGGGTCTGGCCATTCCTCCACAGGAGTTAACCGTGTGGCATTATTTAATTATCTAAGTACTACTTCCTTGACAATCACTGGAGTTTGATCCCATCTTATGAAACTTAAGTATGGAGGACTATCCAATTATTAACACATTTGATTGCGTAAGTAAAGATTGTGTCATCCGTCTTTTGGCTTCTGTGGGATTGACACAGCAGGAGATTGGTGCCATATGCATGACATCTTAATATCAATTATGTAGTTAAAATATTTAAATTAATCACGAGAGCATCGTTCATGAGCCTGGTCTGGAGCCACCTTAGGGATGGGGATGATGTTACATGAACTCATTATTTCATTATTTAATTATATAAAACAATGATTATATCGTCCATGACACCTGGAATCTGGTGCCACAGATCATCTAATTACATAATTAATGTACTTAAGTTGACAATCTGTGTTAATCCCCAAGTAATGTCAATATTTTTTAGTTATGTAAACAACAATCCTCCATTCCATGAAGAGACCTGTAAAGCTCCCTCTTGTGGAGATAATGTGCAATATCTTCACATTGTATGATACATTGACTCAATTGATGATGAAGACATCCTTCATGACTGCAGTCTGGCCATGCTTCCCTGCCAGTAAAATGATACATCCCCTATTTTTTGTGACAGTTAGCTATTACTGATTTATTTAATTTTTTAAATTATGTAAACGACAGACAGTGCCATCACCAATTACGTTTAGGGTGCAAAAATCTGTCAGGGACAAGGTTAGGAAAGTTGTAGACATGGGCAGAGCATTTTCTGAATGTACTCTGAATCTCCCAGAGTACAAGGGATGCTGGATGATTGAGTCCAGAAGGTTGCACGGTGCCAACCGAGAAGTACAAGGACTTCACCAAGGCCTGCACAGTGGTCTGGGTGTTGACTACCTGCTCTTCCTCCACATCTTCACATCGGTTGTGATCTACCATGAGAAGAAGGAGTGGCACTAGGAGGTCGGCACCATCACCGAGACCTGGCAAAAGGATGAAGGCTCAGAACACGGAAGAACATCTCTCTCTCTCAGCTATGCTGGTGATGCCCCTGCTGCAGCCATCTTTTCAGCTGTAATCAACATTGTGGCTACTACTGCTATGCCAGGATTGGGCCCATTATCTCACGTTCTGCAGCACCGCAACAGAGATTCAGGTGCTTGTGATGATGACAGGCCAACAGAATTCATCAGGCAAGACTGTATGGTTATTTGACGAGTAACTGATGGCATTTTAAAAATGCATGATGACAGCATACAGTTTCATACATGGCAAGTCTGCCCAGGAATTGATGATACAAAAAAGGTCAATGGCTTAAATATTTAAAGATGTAATTATTAAATTCTTTCATTATATAATCTGTGATCCCTGAAGTTTGGTGCCACCTTGTGTGACTCAAGTGTGACAGACGATCTAACTATCTGATTATTCCATTATTCAAATCTGTCTTTTTCTACTCCAGGAAGAGTGCAGCTGCATCCACCTTGTTGGTGTTAAATTGTATCTTGAGAATTTTCTTTCTTTCTTTCTTTTTATCTTTCTTTCTTCCTTTCTTTCTGTCTGTCTGTCTTCCTTTCTTTATTTAAATCAATGTTGATATCATTGTGTTATTTCTCAAGGGGTGAATGATAAGAAACTAACTCTTTATTCATTCATTTTTTGTTCATATCTATGATTAAGAACTCAATGTCTCTTCAGTATTAAGCACTCATCTAGGCTTCACGCATAAAACACCATCCACTTGTTTAATGTTTATTCATTTAATTATGAAATTTGTCATTATGTATTCAGTGATCACTGGAGTTTTGAGCCTCCTTAGGGGAGACCGTTGTACCAGAGAGTCACGTCATCTAATACTACACTTAGTTCTTTAACTGTTAAACTAGGAAATTAATTAATAATTCATCATTTAAATTACGTATTTAAAATATAGGTAATGTTATAGACCATAAGTCCATTTTGGAGTCAGATTCTGATAGTTGATGATATAATATCATCTCATTACTTCACCATTTAGCTATGTAAATAGATCTTTACATCAGCGATAGGTTTAGGAATTTGGTGCCATCTCATCAGTGTTATTGTAAAAGGGCCCCTAATTAATTATCAATTTAATTTTTTTAAATTCCTCATTATTCCAGGAAGAGATCAGTCTGACTACTCCATGTGAGATTTAAGTATGCACCACCATGACATTATTCAATCATTTTTCATTATATATTCATTATTTAAATCGATGAAGATGTTGTTCTTCTTGACAGGAGTCGGGCTATTCCTCCATGGGAGTTAATCACGTGGCATTATTTGATTATCTAAGTACTACTTCCTTGGCAATCACTGGAGTTGGGTTCCATCTTATGAAAGTTAAGTATGGAGGACTATCCAATTATTAACTCATTTGATTGCATAAGTAATGATGGTGTCATCCGTCTTTTGGCATCTGTGGGATTGACACAGCAGGAGATCAGTACCAGAAGCAGTGCCCAGAGAATGGGGGACACTGCCTTATACGGTGATTACTGATTACGTAATATAGATTTTTAACAATCGAATGATTACACGATTTTAAAAAAACTGTACTGTTTCGCATGATCGGTTTCTGAGAGGTTGCAACAGAACTGACCCATGAATGACACAGTGACCACCGATTTTAAAAATGGAATAACTGAATAATCTCCTGATCAGGGAATCTCATCTAATGAACTCTGTCGGGGTGATAACATGACACACCACCAACAATAAATCATTCTAAATAGCCATATTAGAAAGCCGGGTACAGGACTTAATAGAGAACAGTCAATTGAGGAATCCAAAATGACTGAAAAAAACATAAGACACTGCTCAAAATCTTTAATCATCAGCCTAATGCAAGTCTAAACCACTCTGAGAAACCATGGCATCAAGCTCCACTAAAGGTAAGAGAATGAAGAGGAGGTTATTTTATTTTCAATAAAGAGAAAAGGATTATGGTAGAGGCGATTAATTCTATTGTTTCCATTCTAAAAATTAGAAAATTGAAGCATAGAAAACAGGTTTAAAATACTCATCATTGTACTTGAATGGCACAATGATGATTTCGTTTTCCGGCTTATGTCACTATAGGCATGTTGTAGCTTGAGAGACTGGTAAATATGTAGAACTCAAAAGAAAAGAGCCCTGCTTTCTTTTTGTGAGAAACTCGGTGAGGATGTAAGGTTGGTTCATTGGTGGGTGTACTCCTTTTAGCATGCGGGAGGGGCACTAGAATGTGACAGAATGTTGGTTCATAAATGTTGCCTGGCAACCCTGCTTGCATTCTGTATCTTGGTAACATGGGCCAAGGACCAGAGAGCAGCTTCGAGAAATTGTTATCATGGGACTTTACAGTCTCCCAAGATAACTATCACCTAAAACTTTTCATGACAGCATTTGATTCGCCTAAACAAGTCATAGCCGCACGTCTGGAAGTGTGCCTACAGCTTTTACTGGTTACCAAATTCAAGATAACCTAATCATCAGAGAACGTAGTTTGTGGAGAAACAGTTCAAAGTCTTCCGTTTATGAATACTTTCTCTCCTACGAAGTGAAACCATGGAACAAAAGATAATACGACTCACAATTATTCATCAAAATGTGAGTTTGCCATTGTTGACTTCCTTCAGGAAGGTGATAATCCATTTGTTCGAGTAGACTTAGGGATTGTTGGATTTCAGTCCATCTCTTTTTAGGCAGCAATCCAACATTAAATCTGTGATATCTTCTAAAAACCCTGCATACACAATGACAGTTCAGCATTTAAACATGTTACTACTCTGCTCTGCGATTAAATAAGGGATGAACCTGGGAGTTTCCCACAATCATGTGGGAGTCAACTGAGACTCAATAGTGTGGAGTATGGCAGACCATTTCATCCTCTGATTATATTGTTTTTTGATTATTAAAATAAGACATTAGATAATCCATGATCAGTGGAATGTGGTGACGCGATTTGGGGGGCAATTATTATAGACCATCTTAATGTCAATTATGTAGTTAAAATATTCAAGTTAATCACGACAGCATCTTTCATAAGCCTGGTTTGGAGCCACCTCAGGGAAGTGGATGGTGTTACATGAACTCATTATTTGATTATGTAATTATAAAAAAAACAATGATTATATCGTCCATGACACCTGGAATCTGGTGCCACAGATCATCTAATTACATAATTAATGCATTTAAATTGACAATCTGTGTTAATCCCCAGTAATGTACATGTTTCTATAGTAATGTAAACAACAATCCACCATTCCATGAAGAGACCTGTAAAGCTCCCTCTTGAGGATTTAATGTGCAATATCATCACATCTTATAAGATTCATTTTTTCAGTTGATGATGATGACATCCTTCATGCCTGGATTCTGACCATGCTTCCCTGGCAGTAAAATGCTACATCACCTATTTATTGTGACGGTTATGTATACTGACTTATTAAATTCTTTAAATTATGTAAACGATCGACACTGACATCACCGTTTACGGTTATGGTGCAAATATCTGTCAGGGACAAGGATAGGAAAGATGTAGACACGGGCAGAGCATTTTCTGAATGATCTATGCATCTCCCAGAGTACGAGGGATGCTGGATGATTGAGTCCAGAAGGTTGCATGGTGCCAACCGAGAAGTACAAGGATTTCACCAAGGCCTGAACGGTGGTCTGGGTGTTGACTACCTGCTCTTCCTCCACATCTTCACATCGGTTGTTATCTACCATGAGAAGAAGTAGTGGCACTAGGAGGTCGGCACCATCACCGAGACCTGGCAAAAGGATGACGACTCAGAACACGGAAGGACATCTCTCTCTCAGCTATGCTGGTGATGCACCTGCTGCAGCCATCTTTTCAGCTGTTATAAACATTGTGGCTACTACTGCTATGCCAGGATTGGACCCAGTATCTCACATCCTACCGCACCACAACTGAGAATCAGGCGCTTGTGATGATGGCAGGCCAACAGAATTCATCAGGCAAGACTGTATGATTATCTGACGATTAACTGATGGCATTTTAAAAATGCGTGATGACAGCATAAAGTTTCATACATGGCAAGTCTGCCCAGGATTTGATGATACAAAAAAAGGTCAACGGCTTACATATTTAAAGATGTAATTATTAAATTCTTTCATTATATAATCTGTGATCCCTGAAGTTTGGCGCCACCTTGTGTCACACTCAAGTGTGACAGACGATCTAACTATCTGATTATTTCATTATTCAAATCTGTCTTGTTCTACTCCAGGAAGAGTAGAGTCTGGATCCACCTTGTTGGTGTTAAATTGTATCTTGTGAATTCTTTCTTTCATTCATTCATTCATTCATTCATTCTTTCTTTCTTTCTTTCTTCCTTTCTTTATTTAAATCTATGTTGATAGCATTTTGTTATCTCTCTAGGGTTGAATTATGAGAAATTATCTCTTCATTCATTCATTTTTTTGGTTCAAATCTATGATTAAGAACTCAATGTCTCTTCAGTATTGAGCAATCATTTAGGCTTCACTCATAAAACACCATCCACTTGTTTAATGTTTATTCATTTAATTATGAAAATCTGTCATTATGTATTCAGTGATCACTGGAGTTTTGAGCCTCCTTACAGGATACTGTTGTACCTGACCATCATGTCATCTAATACTACACTTACTTCTTTAACTGTTAAACTAGGAAATTAAGTAATAATTCATCATTTAATTTAAAATATAGGTAATATTATGGACCTTAAGTCCCTTTTGGAGTCAGATTTTGGTATTTGATGATGTAATATCATCACATTATTTCACCATTTAGCTATGTAAATAGATCTTTACATCAGCGAAAGGTTTAGGACTTTGGTGCCATCTCATCAGTGTTAATATAAAAGGCCCACTAATTAATTATCAATTTAATTTTTAAATTCCTCATCATTCCAGGAAGAGATCAGTCTGACTACTCCATATGGGATTTAAGTATGCACCACCATGACATTATTCAATCATTTTTCATTATATATTCATTATTTAAATCGATGAAGATATTGTTCTTCTTGACAGGAGTCGGGCTATTCCTCCATGGGAGTTAATCACGTGGCATTATTTGATTATCTAAGTACTACTTCCTTGGCAATCACTGGAGTTGGGTTCCATCTTATGAAAGTTAAGTATGGAGGACTATCCAATTATTAACTCATTTGATTGCGTAAGTAAAGATTGTGTCATCCGTCTTTTGGCATCTGTGGGATTGACACCGCAGGAGATCGGTACCAGAAGCAGTGCCCAGATAATGGGGACACTGCCTTATACAGTGATTACTGATTATGTAATAGTAGATTTTTAACAATCGAATGATTACAGGACATTAAAAAAACTGTAGTGTTTCGCATCATCAGTTTCTGAGAGGTTGCAACAGAACTGACCTATGAAGGACACAGTGACCACCGATTTTGAAAATGGAATAACTGAATAATCTCCTGATCAGGGAATCTCATCTAATGAACTCTGTCAGGCTGATAACATGACACACAACCAACAATAAATCACTCTAAATAACCATATTAGAAAGCGGGGTACAGGAATTAATAGAGAATAGTCAATTGAGGAATTCAAAATGACTGAAAGAAACATAAGACACTGCTCAAAATCATTAATCATCAGCCAAATGTAAATCTAAACCTCTCTGAGAAACCATGGGATCAAGCTCCACTAAAGGTAAGAGAATGAAGAGGAGGTTATTTTATTTTCAATAAAGAGAAAAGGATTATGGTAGAGGCGATTAATTCTATTGTTTCCATTCTAGAAATTAAAAAATTGAAGCATAGAAAACAGGTTTAAAAATACTCATCATTGTACTTGAATAGCACAATGATGCTTTCGTTTTTGTGCTTACATCACTATAGACATGTTGCAGCTTGAGAGACTGGTAAATATTTAGAAGTCAAAAGAAAGAGCCCTGCTTTGTTTTTGTGAGAAACTCGGTGAGGATGTAAGGTTAGTTCATTGGTGGGAATACTCCTTTTAGCATGCGGGAGGGGCACTAGAATGTGACAGAATGTTGGTTCATAAATGTTGCCTGGCAACCCTGCTTGCATTCTGTTTCCGGGTAACATGGGTCAAGGACCAGAGAGCAGCTTTGAGAAAGTCTTATCATGGGACATTACAGTCTCCCAAGATAACTAGCACCTAAAACTTTTCATGACAGCATTTGATTCGCCTAAACAAGTCATAGCCGCACCTCTGGAAGTGTGCTTACAGCTTTTACTGGTTACCAAATTCAAGATTACCTAATCATCAGAGAACGTAGTCTGTGGAGAAACAGTTCAAAGTCTTCCGTTTATGAATACTCTCTCTCCTAAGAAGTGAAACTATGGAACAAAAGATAATAAGACTCACAATTATTCATCAAAATGTGAGTTTGCCATTGTTGACTTCCTTCAGGAAGGTGATAATCCATTTGTTAGAGTAGACTTAGGGATTGTTGGATTTCAGTCCATCTCTTTTTAGGCAGCAGTCCAACATTAAATATGTGATATCCTCTAAAAACACTGCATACACAATGACAGTTCAGCATTTAAACATGTTACTACCCAACTCTGCGATTAAATAATCGATGAACCTGGGAGTTTCCCACAATCATGTGGGAGTCAACTGAGATTCAATAGTGTGGAGTATGGCAGACCATTTCATCCTCTGATTATATTGTTATTTGATTATTAAAATAGGACATTAGATAATCCATGA
Source organism: Phodopus roborovskii (assembly GCF_943737965.1). Classification (NCBI taxonomy): domain Eukaryota; kingdom Metazoa; phylum Chordata; class Mammalia; order Rodentia; family Cricetidae; genus Phodopus; species Phodopus roborovskii. Next base: position 83,518 of record NW_026125558.1, read on the forward strand.
TCAGTGGATCGTGGTGAAATGCTGTGGGAGGCAATTATGATAGACCATCTTAATGTCAATTAAGTAGTTAAAATAATGTAGTTTAAATTAATCATGACAGCATCGTTCATGGGCCTGGTTTGGAGCCACCTTAGGGAAGTGGATGATGTTTCATGAACTAATTATTTGATTATTTAATTATATGAAACAATGATTATATCGTCCATGACACCTGGAATCTGGTGCTACAGATCATCTAATTACATAATTAATGCATTTAAATTGACAATCTGTGTTAATCCCCAAGATAATGTAAATATTTGTATAGTAATATAAACAACAATCCACCATTCCATGAAGAGACCTGTAAAGCTCCCTCTTGAGGAGTTAATGTGCAATATCATCACATCTTATAAGATTCATTTTTTCAATTGATGATGATGATATCCTTCATGCCTGGATTCTGACCATGCTTCCCTGCCAGTAAAATGCTACATCACCTATTTATTGTGACAGTTAGGTATTACTGACTTATTTAATTCTTTAAATTATGTAAACAACCGACACTGACATCACCGTTTATAGTTATGGTGCAAATATCTGTCAGGGACAAGGTTAGGAAAGATGTAGACATGGGCAGAGCATTTTCTGAATGATCTATGCATCTCCCAGAGTACGAGGGATGCTGGATGATTGAGTCCAGAAGGTTGCACGGTGCCCTCCGAGAAGTACAAGGACTTCACCAAGGCCTGAACGGTGGTCTGGGTGTTGACTACCTACCTGCTCTCCTCCACATCTTCACATCGGTTGTGATCTACCATGAGAAGAAGGAGTGGCACTAGGAGGTCGGCACCATCACCGAGACCTGGCAAAAGGATGATGATTCAGAACACGGAAGAACATCTCTCTCTCAGCTATGCTGGTGATGCCCCTGCTGCAGACATCTTTTCAGCTGTTATCAACATTGTGGCTACTGCTGCTACGCCAGGATTGGGCCCATTATCTCACGTTCTGCAGCACCGCAACAGAGATTCAGGTGCTTGTGATGATGGCAGGCCAACAGAATTCATCAGGCAAGACAGTATGGTTATCTGACGATTAACTGATGGCATTTTAAAAATGCGTGATGACATCATACAGTTTCATACCTGGCAAGTCTGCCCAGGAATTGATGATACAAAAAAAGGTCAATGGCATACATATTTAAAGATGAAATTATTAAATTCTTTCTTTATATAATCTGTGAGCCCTGAAGTTTGGTGCCACCTTGTGTGACTCTATTGTGACAGACGATCTAACTATCTGATTATTTCATTATTCAAATCTGTCTTTTTCTTCTCCAGGAAGAGTGGAGTTTGGATCCTCCTTGTTGGTGTTAAATTGTACCTTGTGAATTCTTTCTTTCTTTCTTTCTTTCTTTCATTCATTCATTCTTTCTTTATTTCTTTCTTCCTTTCCTTATTTAAATCTATGTTGATATCATTTCATTATCTCTCTAGACGTGAATTGTGAGAAATTATCTCTTTATTCATTCATTTTTTGTTCAAATCTATGATTAAGAACTCAATGTCTAATCAGTATTGAGCAATCATTTAGGCTTCACACATAAAACACCATCCACTTGTTTAATGTTTATTCATTTAATTTTGAAAATCTGTCATTATGTATTCAGTGATCACTGGAGTTTTGAACCTCCTTAAAGGAGACCGTTGTACCAGACCATCACGTTATCTAATACTACACTTACATCTTTAACTGTTAAACTAGGAAATTCAGTTATAATTCATCATTTAATTGACATATTTAAAATACAGTTAATGTTGTGGATCATAAGTCCCTTTTGGAGTCAGATTTTGGGAGTTGATGATGTAGTATCATCTCATTACTTCATCATTTAGCTATGTAAATAGATCTTTACATCAGCGATAGGTTTAGGACTTTGGTGCTATCTCTTCAGTGTTAATATAAAAGGCCCACTAATTAATTATCAATTATTTTTTTAAAAACATCATTATCCCAGAAAGAGGTCAGTCTGATTACTCCATGTGGGATTTAAGTATGCACCACCATGTCATTTTTCAATCATTTTTATTATATATTAATTATTTAAATCGATGAAGATGTTCTTCTTGACTAGAGTCGGGCCATTCCTCCATGGGAGTTAATCATGTGGCATTATTTGATTATCTAAGTACTACTTCCTTGACAATTACTGGAGTTGGGTTCCATCTTATGAAAGGTAGGAAAGTTTTAGACACGGGCAGAGCATTTTCTGAATGATCTATGCATCTCCCATTATCTCACGTCCTGCAGAACCACAACAGAGATTCAGGCGCTTGTGATGATGTCAGGCCAACAGAATTCATCAGGCAAGACAGTATGGTTATCTGACGATTAACTGATGGCATTTTAAAAATGTGTGATAACAGCATACAGTTTCATACCTGGCAAGTCTGCCCAGGAATTGATGATGCAAAAAAAGGTCAACGGCTTACATATTTAAAGATGAAATTATTAAATTCTTTCATTATATAATCTGTGATCCCTGAAGTTTGGTGCTACCTTGTGTGACTCAAGTGTGACAGATGATCTAACTATCTGATTATTTCATTATTCAAATCTGTCTTTTTCTACTCCAGGAAGAATGGAGTCTGGATCCACCTTATTGGTGTTAAATTGTATCTTGTGAATTCTTTCTTTCTTCCCCAGAGGATATTTAACTTAAGTAGTCAAACAAAGATGGGGCAATGGAAGGGGACTTCTATTAGTATTAATATGAATGGAAAACAGAAATTACTTCCCCTAATGTCAAAGGCACTTCATAACTGCACATACTATCTGCCTTCCTGCTCCCCAAAGCTGCACTCACTTCCTTCCTTCAGGGTGCATGCAAATCTGTCTAGGCCAAATCTATTGTTATTTAGATAGGAGAAAATCATCATCAAGACACAGGCATCCTGTAGCAGGAAAGGTAATGTGTAAAGGGCATTAGGAGTTATCCGAGCTCTATGAACTCATGACACATTGAATGCATACCCATATATGGGTTGAGGAATGTCTGACTGGCAGAATAAATTCCAGGACTGCCAAATGCACACAGAAGCCTCATAAGGAAATAGATGATGAGATCTACCTTTAACTGCTTGGTGATAGTGAACATGTTTAATCCCAGGCCAAAGGAGGTAGCCTGATTTTCTGAGGTTGAGGCCAGCCTCAGAGTTCCAGGGCTGCACTGATAAACCTGTTTTGACAACAAAAAAAACAAAACAAAACAAATCAGATAAAGGAAGAATCAGATCCACCTTCTAGTGTTAGCCAGCATATATACTGGTTATTGAAGGAGGAAGCTCTCCCTCTTTGGCTGCTAACCCTTGCTCTGGCTACCAAATGTATTCATTTAATACTATCAGAGCCCATGTCTTCGTAATTTTGGTATATAATGACCAGCTGAGACATCCATCCTGATTAACTAAAGAACTTCTGTACTCCGAAGATTCCCATTGGTAAGCAACCATTGTTGAACTAACTAGATCACAGCTTGTGAGACATTATAATAAATCCACTTTCTACATAATGGTGAGATTCATCATACATTCTGTTTCTTGTAGAGAACATTGAATAATTCACTTGGTTTTTGTTGGGAGCCGGCCTTGAGTCACATCCTCTTGCAGAATTACTTACACCTTAAAACTGTAATTGAGCCTTCTCTTGGTAAAACAGAAAACTTCTTAAACATGCAGTCTGTTTCACTAACCCCAGGAACTGAGTTGCACCAGACAGCAGGAATTGAGATAAGCAGACATTTATGGTCTGAGGTTTATGGCCTGGGACATTACCAGAGCCCCCGATTGGGCACAGTTACCCCTCCCTACTTCCTCCCTGCTTTGCTTTAAAAACCTCTGTTTGACCTAATAAAATTGAGACCTTGACAAACCATTGCTTGGTCTCATTCCTTCTTTCTCACCCATTTATTTTCAGGTTCTAGCCCACCTCGATCCACGAATAACATGGTTCCTCTGGTCAGGGTAGGTTTTTGTTTTGTTTTCTTTTTTATCTTATCAGTGAAGATGTATTGGCTGACAATAGTGCTCATAAATACATACTTCCTAGTTCAATTCCTCTGCAAATATTCAATTTTCCATGAAGACTACTCTTCACATTATTACACATTTGCCAAGAGTTTGCTCTCAGTTTCAGGGATAAAACTCTACATCCATGGAGCCATCATCCAGCTATCTGACAGGAGAAAGACATACAATCTTTTTTTTTTTTTTTTTTTTTTTTTTTTTTTTGAGATCTGGTTCCTGCTTTTCTTTCCTGATTGTCTGAAGTTCCCAAGACAACCAGGTAAAAAAGTTACTTTACTTCACATAAAGTCAGTGTTAAACCAAATAACAAATATCAATTTTTGTATCCCTAAATCTCTATGTAGTAAATAAATATTCTGAGCTCCCATACAACTTGTTCACCAAGAATAACTCAACCCACTTAAGTAAGTATAGTTAGCTAGCCACACTGTGTCTAGGAGGAAGAAAGGAAAATTTCTGTGAACTGCAGAAAGATAGCAGGGGTCAGCTATAGAACAAGTGTTATAGAAATGCACATCTCTGCTGACATAGAAAAGTCTTTGTCTGTGATAGAAGGCAATCAGGACCCATTGTAATGTTTCCTTAAGCACTCTGCATCCAGCTGTGAGGTACTCTTATCACTAAGGCCTTACTAGCCAATCAGTCCCCAAGGTTACCTGCCTGTCAGAAGAAGTACAGAGCCATTCTGTCCTGGATTTGAAGATAAACTGGAGGCAGTGGTTTTGTATACTGTGCTTTTAGGAAGGGCAAATTGGAAAACCACAGCATGGTGAGTGAGGGTTTGCTGTCCTCAGATGGGTAGTGGGAGATGGTGAGGTATGGGATCCAGTGTGGAGGGTATTTCCTGTGTTGTCGTACAGTCCATAAAATTCCCAGAAGTGAGAGGCAGGCCTCTAAATAACTGTTCTGTGGGCTGTATCTGCTCTCAGCACTGGGATCAGGGAGGTGTGTGTAGAAACATCTATTTAGTCAACTTCTACATACTTTTGGTGCACCCATTGAAGGCATGGTGACAAACTTCCATAGGCCTTTTAGGTAAGTATCTTTTAGAAGATCAGCATTTTGCATTTTAATTTTATGTGTAAGATCCATTTATTGTTAATTTTCTGCAGGTTGTAAAAGAATCTCAAGTAAGGGTAGCACTTCACTATTGAGCAGTGATCTACAGGAGTAAATTTGTAAGACAACGTATTTACAAATGCTTTAGAGATAGTATGTCTCACAAAGTAGAATTTAACTGAGGTAGGACTGCCTCTAAAACACTCAAAGATAAGTGTATGCTGACCAGACCTGATAGAATTTTGAATCCCAAATACACATTTGTTCACCATGATTTTCCAGACATTTGACTCCAAACCATTACAAAAAAGCCACTCCTGTTTTATAACAGCATGTAGTCCCTTACTGATATCAAAAAAAAAAAAAAAAAAAAAAAAAAAACTGGTCCATAACCAGCATAGTTCTACCAGATTGTCAATAGGACACCAGATTTTAAAAAGTAAACCAATGATGTATGAATGGCCAGATAAAGCACAGCTTTCATTTAGGCTCTCAGGCAGGCATGACAAACATTCTTGGGAGAGATAGTAACAGCCTTGTCTAGGCCTTGGGAGCTTTCCCTAAGGCCTGGTGTATTAACCATAAAACAGAGTACCCTGTCCAAAATCAGTTATTTGCTGGGGAGAAGAGCTGGTAATTGTTTAGAACAAAGCCTATGTGGACAGGTTATTTCAGGTCTGTAGATCTAACTACATAGAAATATGTTTATCAGTCCCAAGGCCTCTGTGGGCTTAGTCAGTAATAATCATGAGATACACTGTGTTCCCCTTGTGTAGCATTGTTTTAGTGGTCTTCTCCTGAGTTTGTCCCATTGAATGAGTTTCTACTGACTTCAAGGATTTCTCCTGTTTCCTTCCCTTTCCTTCCTGGAAGTAGTGTACAACAGTCTATTCTCCTTAAGAAGCTTACTTGGCATGGGAAACTTCTCCCCATCCCAGCTTATTTTTTTTTTTTAATATTTTCTACATTCTACATTTACCAATACCTTCACCTCAGGATCCTACATGTGAAGCAGATCCATCAGTTTCAGGTATCTGATGTCCTTAAGAAATAGTATTTTGAACACATTTGCTGTATAATCCTCTCATTTTCCTTAGTAGCTAGACAGTGAAATTGTTCAATGTCTAAAATGGAGCTTCAACTTAAAAAGCCATTTAAGAAGGATAGAATATATGAAATGCAAAAATATGTCTAGGCTGGCTCCTGTTCGAGTATTTTCTAAGATGGATACATGTTATGTTAGATGTATTTGGTTTTATAGATATCCACTGTGGGTGAAGTGATTTCTCCCTGGGAAGGCATATTAAGGCTAGAACAGATGTATTTTCATCCTGTTAGAAGAATGTTTATGAGGCAAGCTCTTTCGTTGATGCAGGTGGCATTAGTTGCAGTCTGTTGCTCTCCAAACAATGGCCTTGCTGTGTTCTGTACTATTCCTTCAAAATTCTTAAATTACTGTAACACCTCAGAGATTTAAAATTTCCATTAGGGTCAGGTAGTGAACTATCCAGTGCAGTTACAGGGAAAGGATTCGCATGTGGAGCATTGCCTCTGCTTTCAGATCAGAATAAGCAAAATTATTAACACTGAAGGAGGATTCAGGGTAAGCAACCAGGTGCTTGAGTCACCACTATGAAAAAAAGGAGCTGACTGTGGTAGGGGGAGTGATTTTGTAATTTCCCATCATGTTTGAATCCATGCCATGTGTATGAACACAGACCAGAGTATGTGGGTATACAGTTTGGGAAGCTAGTTCAGAGCCAATGAATGTTGAATTTGCCAATAGGTAACTCTCTTTGTGCAGAAATGTTCAATCCTGCATGACACACTAATATCAGCTCAGAGGTTTGAGAAGGAGATCATTGACTATGTGTCAGGTTACTACGCTCAACACAAAATAACAGCATATGGGCAGCATCAGTCTATCTCTTCTTAATTACTGCTCTATTTTGTTTGTGATCTATCAAATTTCTGAAGATCAGATTACTAAGCTGAGTCACTATTTAGCTACATACTTGGTTAAGTGTAAGTCACTAGTTAGCCACAAACTAACCCACTATTACCCACACATACTAACTCACTTGTTACCCACATACACTATGTCACCTGTTAGCCACACACCTAAGTCTCTTGTTAGCCACACACATGAAGTCACTAGTTAGGCAAACACCTAAATCAATAGTCAGCCACATGCCTATGTCACTAGTTAGTCACAAAACTAAGTCACAATTCTACCACACAAATAAGGCAGTACTTAGCCACACACACAAAAATAGTAGTTAGTCACACAACTAAGTCCCTAGTCAGCTACATGCCTAAGCAGTAGTTAACCATATTGACTAAGTCACTAGGTAGAAAAATTCTACGTTACTAGTTAGCCACAGGCACTATGTCACTAGCTAGCCACACATACTATACCACTACTTACCCACACACACTAAGTCACTAGTCAGCCACATATCTAATTCACTAGCTAGCCACAGACACCAAGAATGTAGTCAGCCACACATACTAAATTACTTACACACACTAAGAGAATAGTTAACCATTCACCTATGTATTTAGTCAGCTAAACACCTAAGTCACTCGTTAGCTACATACACTAAGTCACTAGTTATCCACATACACAATATCAGTAGTTACACACACACACTATGTTACTAGTTAGACACATACTAAGTCACTAGTAAGCCACACACCAAAGTCAGGAGTAGTCATACTCATCTAGGATACTAGTTGGTCACATACACAAAGTCAGTAATTAGCCAAACACAGTAAGTTTCTACTTAGCCACAGACACTAAGCCACTAGTGATCCATACACAATAAGTCACTAGATAGCTACACACATTAAATCACTGTACCCAGAAAAACTAAGTCACTTGTTATCTGCAGCAGACCTTTCAGTTGGCAATGGTCTGCGGGGGAAACCAAGACTCTGATTAACAGGTCAGGAGTTGCTTTGGCTTGACAGACAGACATAAAAACACTCGAGGAGCTTTGCAACTGCTTCAATTTCTACTTCAGATCATTGGGTTTTTATGCAGAGAGTTCAAGGAACAGATCTTTGGCCACTGTTTAAAATTCACAGACATACTATAAAAATATCAGCAATTACTTTAAAGCATGAGATTGTAAATACATCTAAGCACTTGTGTAGCTGGGAAACTGTTTTTTTTTTTTTTTTGGCCTGCTTGTGGTCAGCATACCAGTGATTTGATTTACTGAGTTTAGAGAATAATCATTGTCTCTGGTCAGTAAACTTTTAACAACATTGGTAAGAGCTCTTGTACTATTGTATTGATTCAGGGGCCCTAAGAGTTCAAGTTGAAGTATTGTAGTAAATCCCACAACAGCTTTGCTGAGGACAGGCTAATTACAGGAAGGGTCATGTTGTGGGAAATGTCCTACAGCTTTAGCTATGTTAATTTATTAAGCCTTGTGCTGACACCTGAAGTCTCAACTGGCTAAGTGGGATTTGTAGTTCAGGGCACAGAGGATAGCATCCATCTGCTGTTTGCTGCTCTGTATCTCTTTCAGTTTCTGAAACTATATCTAAGTGTTTTCTGGACTTCTCTGAATTAACAGTGGAGCTACAGGCCAAAACACCCATGATCAAAAGCATTATATGTATCATAGCACAAAATACACCAAGCACCTGTTCCAATCAGCCAGTCAGGCAAGCACCTGCAGGAACCTGGACCACTTTTCGCCAGGAAGCATAACCACATGTGGTACGAACCTCTGAACAGGTAGCCATTGAGATTTCTCTCAGCCATTGCTACACTGTCTCCACTTTGGCTGCTGTGGCAGTTAACCACACATTAAGTCACTAGACAGCCAGGTACCTAAGTCACTAGTTAGCCACAAACATAAGTTACTATTTAGCCACTCTTGATAAGTTACTAGTTAGCGACACAATCTAAGTTACTAGTCAGCCACACAGCTATGTCACTAGGATCCACATATACTAAGTCACTAGTTAGCTACAGTCACTAACACATTAACTACACACCTCTAGTTAGCCACACACTTGAGGCACTTTTCAGCCACATTCACTAAGTCACTAGTTAGTCACAGTAAATATGTCACTAGTCAGCCACTCCTAAGTCACTAGTTAACCACACACACTATGTCACTAGTAGGCCACATACCTAAGTTTCTAGTTTGCCACATATGCTAAGTCACTAGTCAGTAACATTTAAGTCAGTAATTAGCCCAACACACTAGTTACTAGTAGACCATACCTTAAGTCAATAGTTGGCCACACAATTAGGTTACTAGTTAGATACACTAACTCACAGGTTAGCCAAATACAGTAAGTAACTAGTTAGTCATACACACTAAGTCACTAGTCTAGCTACACACCGAAGCCACTATTTTGTCAAGGCCAATATCTTCTGTAACAGAGCAGGGTATGGGCATAGCTTTCATACCACCCCAAGGGGATGGAGGCAGATGGAAGTGTGTGAGTTAAAGGCCAGTCCTGGCTATTAGAGAGATGGAGAGAGACATAGTGAGAGAGAGGGGGAGAGAGGGAAAAAAAAAGTCTGTCTAAAAGAAAAACAGCTCACACTAAGGTGATCCCAGGACTTAGGATTTCAGGCCATTAATCGCAATAGGGATTTGGAGATAGAGTGACATGGCTGGACAGAAAGGGCAAGAAAATGGTAGAGGAGACAGAAGAGCATGCATTGAGATGGTTTTGTTTGAGTAGTTAGTCTGAGGGATCAAAGAGATAGCAGTCAATCTGAGGAAGCAGTGTGAGGACAGGATCACATTGTTTGTCTGATAATAGGTAGAGATAAGAACTCTAGTAGCAAGATGCTCTGAGTCTGTGATCCTTCCATTTTCACCCTCCCACTCTCTGTGAGTTTGTATTAATAAGATCTATTAGAACTTGCTCTTCTGGCAGCCATTGGCTAGAGGTGAGTCTGGGCCAAATTGGGGCAACCTCTCCCCTACAACCTCTCCCCCCAACATCCTGGGTTGGCCCCTCATCCCGCTGTTCCTGTGTCCTTTCCCTATAGAGAGCACACTTGGATCTCTGATACACCTCCACCCATCCGCACCAACAACCTGCCCTGTCTACCCTGTGCCCTACGCTACACCTTGTCCCACTGCTCTGGTTGAGCACTGGGACAGAGGGTGGAGCAAACAGTCCACACTACTTCGGGGACTTCTCGGAGCAACTCTGAACAAAGGAGACTTGCCTATCTACGTGGGGCCACCCATAATTTCCACCTGCTTGGTCTCTGACCCCCACCTCCAGTCCTCTGCTGGAGTCCTGTGCCCCTCCCAGATATCTGCCTATCTCTATGGGTCAACTCTGAGTTCCCTCCAGCAAGTCCTAAAGAAAGAGGCCTCAGGTGGAGAGTGCCAGTTCCCCCAGAGATTGGACTATTGGTGCAGAAACATCCCGAGTATCAGCCCAGCCTTAGTCCTCTTCTGCCAGCCATTGGCTAAAGACCACACTACATTGGGGGAATTCTTGGAGCGAATATGAACACAGGAGACTGGCTTATCCACATGGGACCAACTGTAATTCTCAACTGCTTCACCTCTTACTCCCATCTACAGTCCTCTGCTGGAGTCTGAGGCCCCTCCCAGAGACATGCCTATCTCTGCAGGACCACTGAGTTTCTGCAGGCATCTTCTACTGGATCCTCATCCCTGACCCCATCCCTGGGTCCCTGTCTGTGGAGAGACATCCTATGGACCAATGAGAGAGCTACAGATATTGAAACTCTGACCCATGTAAGCCCACCGGTGAAGCACCATAGAGAGAGGGAGAGACAACATAAACACCTATTTGAAGAAGCTATGGAAAGAAGACAATACAAGAAAATAACCAGCAACAGAAGGCAAGCATGAAACCACCAGAATCTAAGGAATCTACCCCAACTAGAAAGGAACACAACAACAAAGCCGAGGAAGCAGAAGGAAACAATTTAAAAATTACCGTCAAAAAATGACAGAGAATGATAGAGGCCCTCAAAGAAGATGTGAGAAAATCTCTTAAAGAAATGGAAGAAAAAATAAACAAAAAAGTGGAAGAAATGAACAAATTCCTTAAGGAAAGTAAAGAAAGTACAGAAACCAAGAAAAACAATCAAGCAGGTGAAGGAAACAGTTCAAGACTATAAAACTCACATAGAGAAAATAAAGGCAACACAAACCCAAGGAATGCTGGAAATAGAAAAAACGGGCAAAAGATTGGGAACTTCAGATGCAAGTATAACCAACAGAATTCAAGAGATGGAAGAGAGAATCTTAGGTGCAGAAGATAAACTAGGAGAAATAGATTCATCGAAAAAAGAAAATCATAAATCAAACAAATCCTTAACACAAAACATCCAGGAAATGTGGGACACCGTGAAAAGGCCAAACCTAAGAATAATAGGAATAGAGGAAGGTGAGGGAGTCCAGCTCAAAGGTGTTGAAAACATATTCAACAAAATCATCAAGGAAAACTTTCCCAATCTGAAGAAGGACATGCCCATGAAAGTACACGAAGCATACCGAAACCCAATAGGCTGGACCAAAGAAAAAAGACCCCTCGACATATAAAAATCAAAACACCTAGCATTCAGAATAAAGAAGGAATATTAAGAGCAGTGAACGAAAAAGGACAGGTAACATATAAAGGCAGAACTATCAAAATTACACCTGATTTCTCCATGGAAACCCTCAATGCCAGAAAGTACTGGATAGATGTTCAGGGCCAGATGGCATCAGTGCAGAATTCTACCAGATATACAAGGAAGAAATAATACCACTACTCCTCAAATTGTTCCACAAAATAGAAACAGAAGTTTCACTGCAAAACTCTTTTATGAGGCCACAATAACCTTGGTACCCAAGCCTCACAAAGACATAACTAAGAAAGAAAACTAAAAACCAATATCCCTGATGAACATCTATGCAAAAATACTCAGTAAAATAATGGCAAACCGAATTCAAGCATACATCAGAGAAATCATCCACCATCACCCAATAGGCTTCATTCTTCGTTTGCAGGGATGGTTTAACATACAAAAATCTATCAACATGACCTACCATATAAAAAACTGAAAAAGAAAAACCATATGATTATCTCCCTAGATGCAGATAAAGCCTTTGACAAAATTCAACACGCTTTCATGAGATCAGGGATAACAGGTTAGGGTGCATGTGAGAGGGCAGAGAGGGTTAAACTGAGGGAGGGAGTTAGGGAGAGGGAACTGGGATCGATATGTAAAATAATAAATTAAATAAAAAATGATCACTATTACAAATATATTCAACAATTTCTCTTAAATTATCTCGTACAAATCATTTATTCAATTTTAATAGGAATTTTTGGGGTTAATGAATTGTCTTAAGTATAGTGTAATTAATTTTTTAATTGAAACTTTAAAGGAATTTCAAATTTAAAAAAACATTTTGCAGTGAGTTGACTTGGCCCAAACCCTATTAAGAAGGCATTTCAAATTAAATAAGGAATTCTCTTGCACTCTAAACATGTCTTTTCTAGTGTCTCACACCCTGCATTTATAGAGAACAGAATATGAACTTTGCTTATCATGAATTAACATTTACATTTAGTTAGCCCGCATGTGGAGACATAACACGCCTAATACAGAGATCATAATGCAAATGTCGTCTTTACTCAGACGCCAAGTTTTAGTTTCTTCACTAAACTCTATAAAGGAAATAAAACCTTCAAAAATAAAAAAAGAAAAAGAAAGTTACTGAAATCAAAGTAAAAATATCTGTTATATGTGTGTGTAACTGCAGGTTTTCAGACAATGACATTTGTCTGTAGACTGGACGTCAACTTTGTGCGATCTATTTTGGTCTGCAACTAGTGAAACGCGGGAATCATGAAATTCTAATTTCCTCAGCAAACTCATTGTGGAAAAAGACTCATGCCTTCCAAATGAGAATGTCTGTATTAAAGGAACATTGACTTCTTATCTGACCACATTATAGGAAAAACAGGAACTGAGAATGTGGGAGGGTTTTAAATATGGGGAATATTCACTATTTGGCTTACTTAGATTATTTAGTTTTGCATATATTTGCCTTCTTTCAAAGTCTGTTTGGACCCTTTGGATGCATTATTAAACATATATTTTCTTTATTTTTCCAAATTAGTCAAACAAAATAAATATGATTTAAAATTTTATAATTTTGTCATTTTCCTTTTTGTATTAATTATTCTCTTCTTTTTAAGAATAGTGTTACTGTGACTCCCTGCATGGCCCAGATTTTGAGTATTGTTAACTGTAATTCCTCATCCCATCATTCTAATGTCTCACCATGGGAAGCTGAAGCCACCTTAACCAGGCATGGTGGCAGAGGCCTGTAATCATGGTTTTAGAAAGTGGAGGTGGGTGTTTCAGGATTACAAAGTCATCCAAGATAAAAACAGTTCATTGGGTATAGTGGGAAGACCAAAGAACAAAGATTGACTATGCTTTGTTCTGGACACTGTACATAATCTTCCCCAAAGCTCTAGCAATTCAGGGCCTTGTCACCAGCAATTGTTATCTAAGCTACTTACCACCCCATCTTTCTTATTCTTGTTAATGTTTCCTGATTAAGGTAGCACAGATAATTTTTTGTCCAGATGTGTAGAGCTCAGAGAGAGAAATTATCCTGAAATTGGAAGAATTAGCCACAGGCAAGGATGAGCTCCCTGATTGCATATGCAATACCACATGTTCAGTCCTCAAAACATATATACATAATCAAGAGAAGTGAACTCTATTGATTTTCATTGTATGTTTGTGCAAACATATTCACAAGTGCTTAACAAGAAAGGAATTTAAAGGGAAGAACATGGGAAGGGGTGGAGAAAAGGCAGGAAGGAGTAAATTGGTGACATACATTTTAAATAAAAGTTATGAGAATATATTTTAAATAATGAAGATGGCTAGAAATATAGCTTAGCACTCAAGAGCACTAGGTTTTATTACAAAGGACACAAGTACCATTCCCAGAAACCATAGCAGATAGCCATCTTCTGTAACTTGACTTCCAAGGGAAATGGTACCCTATACCAGCCTTTGCACGTACTGTGCCCTGGTGGCTGGAGGAAAACAGCCATATACATTTAAAAACCAAAGTAAAAATGGAATTCTCTACAGTGGTGTCACAGCCCTGTCATAGACGTCAGGTAGACCTAGTTAAGATGATCTTCTGGTCCTGATGGAAGCATCCATGATGTTCCTGTGAGGTATCATGCTCAGAGGTTAATATAAGCCATATTCTGAGGTTAAAAGTACTCAAAAGGACTGCTTGTCTAAGAACAGCATTCAGGGACAGATATGTGAATTTTCCTTGATGTTTTCTGTATTTGTGTCTTCTGCCCTTTGTATGTGTGAGATTCATAGACTCTGATATTAAAATATATTGAGACAACTTTATACTTCAGGTTGTAACTTCTGATCTAAAAGATAGATTTTCCTCTTTAAGTCTTCATCAGTCTCAGTGGCTGCACTTGCATTCTGTTGTCCCTATTTAACTTGTTTGATGTAGGTGCTGAGGCCTGTAAGAGACTTAAGGGTAATATCATACATAGGTTGGAAAATCTCTTCTAGATTGCCTTTTATTGTACATATTTACAATTTGGTCTTCAGGGCATGTTCCCCACGCTGCTCCCAAATAAATCACACATGGGGACTTATTCTTATTTGTGAATACCCGCCCTTCCTTAACTTGGCTTGCTTCCTGCTAGCTTTTCTTATCTTTAAATTATCCCGTCTATCTTTAGCCTCTGGGCTTTTTCCATTCCTTAATTCTGTGCATCTTACTTTCACTATTGCTCTATTTTAGAATATCTGAATGTGCCCTGCTTTTCTTGCTCCTTCATCTCCCCTGCTGGATTTCTCATATTTATTCTCTCTGCCTTCCAACCTTACCTATCATTTCTTCTGCATTGATATTGGTCAGACAGCATTTTATTAGACCTTCCGGTGCTCCAGACATGCAAATTACCACAGCTTAATAGAGAAAAACCAATTCCACAGTAAAGAATTCAAGGCATGTTTCCCATCATCATTTAATATATGTTCCATGGCATAAATGAACAAATATATCTTAAAATAAATTTCCACAACATCACCTCTTAGTGATTAGCCAGAGTTTGATGCACACAGTCCTTAAAGGTACTTGGTTTATTAATCATTTAAATATGTGGAGTGAATTCTTCCTGGGAAGATATAGTAAGGCTATAGCAGTTGTATCTCTACAATTATAGGACATGGTTTTGAGACAGCACTGTTTTGTTGACTCAGTTGTCTTTGGTTCCTAGCTGAATGTTTCCCAGGTCAATGAAATTACTTACCTCTTAATTGCAAATTAAACCCATACATTAATGGGCTGTACCGCCTCTGCATTTTCAAATTACAATTTTGAGTCCTGTAGTCAACTATCCATTGCAGTTACCACAAAAGGAATTCTGGTGGAGAATGTCTCCTGCATTCAAATCCAAATAGGAAGACTACTTTCTTGTGTACACTACAGGGGGGAATGGTAGGCAATCAGCAGCTGGATTTACCATGATGGAAAAGGTCCAGAATGTGGCAGGGTTAGTAACTTCATGATAGCCCAAGATTGGGATTGTGGTTTTCAGTCGTGAAGGCCCTGTGGATTTCATTCACAATGTTCTTGAGTTACGCTGTATTCCTCTTGTACATTATTGTCTGATTAGCCTCCTTCAACATTTGTATACATCCTTTAATAACCAAATCCATTGTTTCACATTAGCAAGGGACTTGATGTTGAATGTGGCACAATTCTGCAACCAATCTGGGATATATCTGGGATAAATCTCTTCTTCACATTGAAGACGGGTTTTGAAACATGCTATCTTGTACTTTCTGATCACCATGTCCTGTCCCCCATGTCTCAGGAAGATCTGTTAACTGAAGGAAGGATTATTCTAGGAGCTAGGGTTCTGCCTTGATTCCACTGGTGAAGAATTCTAAAGTTGTGTTGTGCACTTTTCTTTGGGCTCTGATGTGGGTTTAGTGCTTGAAATACCCACAGCCTCCTATGGTAATATACTATCGGCTGTTCCTAGAAGGGAAAGAGTGGCTTGGGAAGGTGTGTGAGATTCCCATGGTCCCAGATTGAGAGTTGCAGCAGCTGATGCTGAGACCAGGGAGCTGTTCCTCCCCCAACTGGGTGGGAACCAGCAGCCAGAAACTGGTTGAGCATGCTTCTTGCCTGGCGCTATGTGTCCTATATCTGCTTGTCCTTTCTATTCTTGAAATTCCATTGGACATGGCAGCAGCCTTTGATATCATCACATTGTGAAATTTGCCAGTTCATAATGTTATAGCAGAGCATCTGGAGCCAGATTGTGCTGAGAATATACCTGATATTGACATTCCTTTGAATTGCTGATACCTGTTGTTCTTGGGTTGTCATCATGGAAGACATATGTGCCAAATTCAAAGAGCCCTCATCTATCTAGTATGTTCCAGAAGTTCTGCACTTTTAATATTGAACATTTACATTCAGGATTTATCTGGAGTTAATTGTATCGAGCTTGTAACTGGTATCTCATGTGTACAGTAGTAAACCATTACTAAAGTGTTTGTAGAGAGTATAAATGATGTCATAAAACCTTACCATATATTAGGAGACATTAAGTCACACAAAGCAGAATTTAGCTAATTTAGGTCTCCTTCCCAAATAGCCCAGATTTATTTGACCTATATGCTAACCACACCTGTTAGAAATTGATTTGGCAAGATGTAAATGTTTGTTCATCAGGATTAACAGCATTTAAGCTGCATGTCCATAATGAAAGAGAAAATCCTGATTTTAAAACCAGTGAAATGTAAACAGAGCGTAAAAGAACAGTCCTCTAAATTGCTGTTCAAGGTTCATAATTGGGTCGAACCAAACAATAAATCCTGGTTTAAATTAAAGTTTTATTTATTCTAGAAGAGTTTATCTCCAGCTTTTTGGAAAAATGGTTTTGAGGAAAGATAAGGTATGTTGATTGACGTCCCTTGAACTCTATCTGTAGCATAACAGGACGTTGCCCTCATTATCTTCTTGACAAAACAACCACAATTCTTGGATTGCAAGTTCATAGTACCCCAGAGTTCTAAAATTACCAGTCTATGCCACTTCAGGCTATGTCCAAGCTCTAAAAAAATAATTAAAATAAAAAATGACTTGCATGTGGAGCCTGGGTTCTCCCTTTAGACCATAATAGGAGTAATAGTGCACTGCATACACTTCAGGGAAAAACACTCTAGGCAATGTTGAGATTAAAACTTGTAGTTTAAGGTAGCCAGATGCATGGGTCTCAATCAAAACAAGGGCATGATGGTGCAGTTTAAGAGGATTTCGGTGTTATTTTTCACATGTATTCATTACTTCCATGTGAATGAAAACACAGAATTGGTGTGCGTACAGTGTAAGGAGGGAAGCTTGAACTACTCAATGTTCAGTTTCCAATTAGGGTGGTCTCCTGTATAGATGTTTAGAATCAGACAACACAGATATTTATGACTCATAACAGTAAAAAAATATAGTTATGAGGTAGCAGTGAAAGCAATATAATAGTTGTGATGTCACCAGAACCGGAAGAACTAACATATTACAATGACACATCATTAGGAAACTTGGGAACCAGAAGTTTAGATTAATGAGTCCTAGGGCCCAGGCTTGCCCTATTTAAATAAGGAGTTGTTTGTAATTTTATATAGCTGCTTATTCCTGGGAAGGTGGTTTTGCATCCAGGCAGGACATTGATTATTCTGTGAAAAGAAGAAATACAACAGTGAATCTGTTTCTTCCAATTCCTGCAGCATTTATGGTGGACTTACCCATGAAGAGGGACCTGTGTATGAAGGGAATTCACTGACTAACTATAAATAGTGGTGGACACAGAAGAAAAAGTAAGGGGCAAGAAGGAGTTTTGATTCCCTGCTTTTATGGTATCTGACATTAGCACTGAGAACTGAGAAAATCACTTTTTTTCAGGCCAGAGATTTTACAGCTGACTAAATATCAATTTGTGTAAATTCACCTCATTTCTTTTACGATCAGTTCTCCAGTTCTGGGAATTCTTGGCTCTTTCCAGTCATGGTTATAATGAATAGAGAATGGAACAACCTTTGGGTTTATGACTAAGGGTGGTATAGCTGGTCATTGACATAGATATACTCTCAGTTTTCTGAAGAATGATGATACTTATGTCCATAAAGGCTGTATTAAATTGCACTTTTACAAGTGCATCCCTTCCTTACCAGCATGAGCTGTCCTTTACATGTTTAACATTTGACATTCTCAAATTTCTACGAAGGAATAAAAAAGTAGTTTTGATTTGGAGTTCCCTGGTGGCTAATGTTATCAAGCATTGCTTTAAGTGTTTCTCAGCTACTTGACATATATCTGCTGAGAAATCTTGGCTTATATTCATACCCCATTTTTTATTTGGATCATTTAGATTTTCAAATGTAGGCAGATGTTTTGTTCTACCTGCAGCTCTCCAATAAACACACTGAGGCTTATTTAATTATAAATGCTCAACCAATAGCTCTGCCTTATTACTAACTAGCTCTTACAACTTAAATTAACCCATTTCTATTAGTTGTTGTGCTGCCCAAGGTTCGTGACATTAGCCTATTCATCTTCTCTTCCTTCCTTTCTGTCTGGTTCATGACTTCACTGACTCCACCCCTTTTCCCTGAATTATCCTAGTTTGATCCAGCCACCCAACTCTGCATGCCCTGCTGTAGTATTTTGAGCTCGATGTTAATGGCTGAGAGTAAAACGAATTCATATTATACAGAAGAGATTTTCCACAGCATACAACACCTAGATATTTTTTAGTTTTTTATATACTTTTAATTTAGCCTCTATGGTATGTGGAGTTGTTAAATATCTAAACCCATTTCTTAAGCTGGCCCTTTTCCTGATTGACAGTGTCCTTGGACTTACACAATCATTGCAGTTTCATGGGGTCCCATTTATTAATTGATTTTCTATTCAGAATGTTGTCCCCTGTGCCAGTGTATTCAAAGCTTTTACACACTTGATCCTGTTTCTGCTTCAATGTGTCTGGTTTCTTGGGGACTTTGACACACTGGGCTTGAGTGTTGTGCAGGGGATCTACATGAATCTATTTCAATTTTTCATGCAAAAATTAGTTTCACTGGTACCATTTGTTGAAGTTGCTGTGTTTTTTTCCCCATTTTGTATTTGTGAATTTCCTTATCAGAAATCAAGTGTCCACCTGTGTTTTGTTTGATGTCGGGGCTTTTAATTCATTCCATGGATGCACTTGTCTGTTTTCCTGCCAGTGCCATGCTATTCTTTTACTGTTGAGTTGTTTTACCTAACTTTTTTTTATTCATCTGAAGTTACAAACTGTACTTTCTCAGACTTTGATGAAGTGTGTTGTAAATTTTATGGGTATTGTGGTGAATTTGTAAATTGTTGTTAGAGGGATGGCCTTTTGACTGGGATAATGATATTGATCATGAGTACTGGAAATCTTTCCATCTGCTCATATAATCTTCAAACTCTTTCTTCCTATACTTAAAGATTTTTAGCATGCAATGTCTCACTTGTTTGTTAACAATTACTTAAACATATGTTATATTACTTGAGTATGTTGTGATGAGTGCTGATTTTTTTACTTCTTCCTCAGTTGTTTGCTGTTTTTATGTAGAAAGACTACTGCTTTTTTGTTTGTTTGTTTGGATTCTTGTTACTCTACTACCCAGTCACTTTATTGAAAGTGTTTATCACCTGTTCTTCCCTTGCAGAGTTTTTAATATCAATGATGTGTACTTACAGGAAACAATAGTTCAATATCTTCCTTTCAAAATTATACTCCATTGATATCTTTCAGTTGATTTATTGATCTAACTAGTACTTCAAGTACAAAGTTGAGTAGATATACAGTGACACACTTGTCTTGTTTTCCAGGTTTTCTCAGATGTAATTTGTGTTTCTCTCTGTTATATTTTATGTTGTCTATAGGCTTGCTGTAAATATTATCCATTATGTAAATATATGTATCTCATATCTCTAATCTATATAAAATTTTTATGATGTTTTCTGGTCTACACACACACACACACTTTGGGAATGTGAATATACCCAAAGCCTTGACTAATGCTTTTTACACTGGGCAATTTCTGGAGAAATGGATAACCAGTCAGGAAAGGGAAAAAAAAATCCCAATATTATTGTGCATGACAGACACAATGCAAACATTTTTTCCCTAGTAAAAAATGGAAAATAATTTCTTAGGGTAAGGCTTCATGAGTAGAAAGACTATGACATATATTTTATCTGTCATTTGGAGGGATAAAGAAAAACATATTTGCTGGAGTGGTCTTTTGTGTGCTTTTCCAGAATTTGTTTCACTGTGAATACCAGGCTGTCCTGGAGATCATTTTGTAGACCCAACTACCTTCAAACAGAAAGAATTCCCTCTACCTCCTGAATGCTGAAATTAAAAGGCCTTTGTCACCACACTTACAGCTATGTCCTTTATAACATTTTCATAACACAAATGTTCAGTAATTAACAAGGAAAATAATAGCACCCAGAAAAGCATGTGCTGACTAATAGTAATAATAGATTTAATGGATTCACCCTCACCCTAGGCAACCTGGCCCTGTTCCTACTCCCAAAGACTTCTCTTCCTGCCCTGGTGGTTTCTCCTCAGCACCTGATTGTCACTTCACACATGTCCTCTCTAGGGCCTGTTTCTTCTTAGGGAACCTTTCCAGGTCACAGGCTTGTCTAATGCTCAGGTTCCTTCCATTCTCTGGATTCAACCTTCTCTGGTTTCCACTGGTAACCTTCCCTTCCCTCCTGGATCTGGCTTTCAGAGATGATAACTCTACACTGACATCTCAAAGGCTGTCAAAGTTTGGAAGGCTAAGCCTTGCATTCATTAAGTGACTCCATAAGGCTGTGCATTGAAAGGCCATGAGGAGCTGGGGCAATGGAACCTCCATGTCCCCAGTTGTAAGGACCCCAACTGCAGAGCCTGGTTCTAAACTGCTTCCCTCCTCTTTATCAGCAAGCAACTCCTGCCAATTTTCTCTCTTTCTCTTTCTGCCCCCAATTGGTTGACACCTACCACCGCCTTCACTCCCTTTCCCAATACACTCCTA
The DNA here is from genome assembly GCF_943737965.1 of Phodopus roborovskii. NCBI lineage: Eukaryota > Metazoa > Chordata > Mammalia > Rodentia > Cricetidae > Phodopus > Phodopus roborovskii. The sequence continues at coordinate 104,791 of NW_026125558.1, forward strand.
TAGGCTTGTTGAGTTTGTTGGATCCATTTTCATCACTCAATGCTGCAGCAAAGAATGACATGAACAATTAATAATAATAATAATCTGTAGAAGAACTAACTGTAAGTAGTGAATCTCTTTGGCTAGCTACATTGTTCAGGTTAAGAGCATTTCTTCCTCTTTCAGAGGACTGGACTTCTATTTCTAGCCCCCAAACCTGGTGTCTCAAAACCACCTGTAAATAAAGCTCCTGGTGATGATGATTTCTTCTTATCTCCATGGACACTTGGATGTGTATGTACATATTTGTACATAATTCAGGGTAGCACACACACACACACACACACACACACACACACACACACACACACAGGATTTCCCTTTGTAGCCCTTGATGTTCTTCAACTCAGAGATACACCCACTTCTGTATCCAGAGTGCTGAGTTTAAAGGCTTGAAACATCATTGCTTGGCTAAATTTTCTCTCTCTTTTTCTCTCTCTTATTTTTTTGTTTCTTTGTTTTTGTTATATTTTCTGTTGTTTTAGGTTTTTGATATAGGGTTTCTCTGTGGCTTTGAAACCTGTCCAGAAATTTCTGTGTAGACCAGGCCGGCCTCAAACTGACAGAAATCCAACGGCCTCTACCTCCCAAGTGGTGAGTGGCATCAATGCCTAGCTGTTAAATCCTTTTTTTTTTTAATTCATTTGCTTTCCTGATGATTGAAAAGGAATTTGCCAATTAAGTACCTTCAGTAAAGCTCCAGAGGGAAAGTGTTAAGCATCTTTGTCTAGACTGGAGGTCACTGCCACACTTCCTCTGTGATGCCTAGTTTAAACACTTGTCCATCTGTGGGGTCTGGTAGATCCAGTTTGAACTTCCTGTAACTCCAGGATTCAGAAAGCTAATGTGGGGAGACAGCAAGTGTTTGAGGCCAGTCTAAGCAACATAGAAAGACTCTGTCTCAAAAAGAAAAAAAAAATTAAATCAAAAACCAAAATACTTTAGAGGCACAGTGACACACACTTGCACTTAGGATGTAGAGGTAGAGGCAGGAGAATCAGGCCTGCAAGGTCCTCTTATGCTAATAGAGAGCTCAAGATAAGTGTTCACTACATGAAATCTTGTGTACAGAAGGAAAGTATCCACAGACAAGCACAAAAATTTGAAACAAAACAGAATAAGTCAAAACCTTATTATCTTTGATACCCGTACTTAGACCACAGATTTAATCAAGCTGAAAACTAAATATTTTGAAAATATAAAGATATTTAAATTTGGGGAATATTTGCAGACTGAAAAAAAAAAAAAAAAAAAGGTTCAAGGGCACCTTTACACAGCAACAAAAGCATATGTAAGATACATAATCACTTATAAACAGGGAAATCTTCTAACGTGTTGAAAAAATAATTCAACCCTAACCTTGACATGTATATTGCAAGTGTCATCCTTTGGGTAGTTGGGTACCTGTAATCAACATCCAGCAATCCCAGGTATCTCAGATACTAAGACAGTAAATTAGTCTACCTCATAGGCAGGAGTTCCAGACCAGCCATGGGATCAATACAAGAACTAAAAGAAAATTTAAAATTCAAGTAAGCAGTTCTCAGGAAGTTTAGACCCTTGAGTATTCAGGGATGGGTATGTACAGTATGTTTTCAGAAAACTGACATAAGTCATGACAATGAACTTGTCATAATTTTGTTAGACTGAATCTCTCACTCTGTGCCTATTTGAAATCCTTTTTTTAATCACCTTGATATCATGAAACAGAAAATCCAACTCATTTAAAAAAAATTTTTGAGCACATTAGACAACATACTTGTTTTAAATTTAATAAATAAAACTGTTTCTGTGGACGTGGGGTGTTGATAAGTTTTTTCTACCCAAGACAAATGGTAAATTAAGTATTTTATTGGGAAACAACTTACTCATGTGAACAATCACAAACTGACACAATGATATCACATAATTAAAATTTCCATATGCGAATAGTTTCTCTTATGAGCTCTCATTCCTGTAACCCATGTGTTGAGGGTCTTAAAGTCTTCACAATTTTCCTACAACATGAATTGGTTCATGTAAAAGAAAGCAAGCATGAAGAATTGGGCTTAAAGAACACAAATCATTTGAATGAGGTTTTCATGTAAATAAAGACAAGCAGGGTTCCCTTATCAGTGAATTCCTATGACTTTTGTAGACAGGAGTTTGCATGTGAGAACAAAACAGAGACAGTGTAATACTTGAACTGATTGTTCACATGTCAGATATTTTTCTCTCCAGAATCCTATGTAACTCAATGTACGTTGGCTGAAGATCACACAACATCCTTTCTAGTAAGATTACTTTACATAAGGGTATTCTAAGTCTGACAAAGATTATTATGATAAGCAAAGTAGACAACTTTACCACTTGGTATAATTCAGTGTCTTTCAAGTATGCATTCTTTTTATGACTTCAGAAAGCCATAGGATGTGTAAATGATTTACTACTTTGATGGCATTCATAAGATTTCTCCCCAGTTTGTATTCCTATATAACTTTTAAGCACATCATGTGTTGTGAAAGCTTTACAACATTGATTACATTCATAGGGTCTTTCTCCACTATGTGTTCTTTTATGATGTACCAGATGGCTGTGTTGTGAAAAAGCTTTACCACATTGATTGCATCCATAACGTTTCTAACCAGTATGTGTTTGATGATGAGATTGGAAAGTATTGACACGTGAAAATGTTCTACCACATTGATTACATTCATAGGGTTTCTCTCTAGTATGGGTTCTTATATGAGTTTTAAGCTGAACATTACTTACATATGCTTTACTACATTGATTACACTCATAGGGTTTCTCTCCAGTATGTGTTCTTATATGACTTTGAAGCACATCATATCTTGTGAATGCTTTACTACATTGATTACATTCATAGGGTCTCTCTTGAGTATGTAATCTTTTATGACGTACCAGAGCATTGTGTAGTGAAAAAGCTTTACCACATTGATTACATCCATAGGGTTTCTCTCCAGTATGTGTTCTTATATGATTTTTAAGCACATCATGTCTTGCGAAAGCTTTACTACATTGATTACATTCATAGGGTCTCTCTTGAGTATGTAATCTTTTATGACGTACCAGAGCACTGTGTTGTGAGAAAGCTTTTCCACATTGACCACATCCATAGGGTTTCTCTCCAGTATGTGTTCTGTGATGAGATTGGAGATTACTGACACGTGAAAATGTTCTACCACATTGATTACATGCATAAGGTTTCTCTCCATTATGTGTTCTTATGTGAGTTTTAAGCTGACCATTACTTGCAAATGCCTTACTACATTGATTACATTCATTGGGTTTCTCTCCAGTATGTGTTCTATGATGAGATTGGAGATTACTGACACGTGAAAATATTCTACCACATTGATTGCATGCATAAGGTTTCTCTCCACTATGTATTCTTTTATGAATTAATAGATACCAGTGTTTTGAAAAAGCTTTACCACATTCACTACATTCATAGCGTTTCTCACCAGTATGTGTTCTTTTATGTTTTTTGAGATGATTGAATAGTAAAAAGACTTTACCACATTGATGACAATCTTGTGTTTTCTCCTCCACTACGTGTTCTAATATGTCTTTTAAGCATAGTATATCTTGCAAAAACTTTACCACATTGACTACATTCAGAGGTTTTCTCTACCAAGTGTTTTCTTTCACAGAGTTGGGGGAAACTTTGGCATGCAAAGACTTCACCATACTGAAGACTTCTATATGGTTTCTCTCCAGTGTGAATTTTTTCAATCCTTTGAAGATGCCTGTAACATACAAAGTTATTCACACATTCATTGTGTATATTCACAGGATTCACTCCCGTATGGCTTCTTTTATTACTGCAAAGATAATTAGCATATGTAAAACATTACCACATGCATGATAAAGAAACTTAGTACATGCATAGAATAAATTTATAATTTGGCCTAATTGTAGACAAGAATAAGATATTGAAATTTACTTTCATAATGCTTCCCTCGTGAGGTATTGTCTTGCTTTCAAAGAAGATACCTGTGATTCAGAGTATGAGCCTTTATTTCATGGCCCACATTTACTGCATATGTTTACATGAGATTTCTCACATAATTGAAAATAATTGGACCATCTCAGACCTTTGCCATATTTCTTGCATTTATCAATTTTTCTATTGTATAAATCATAATACACTGGCCAAATATACCAGTACAAATGGAAACATTCACATTCATATGGATTTACTGCAGTGTTTTTGTTGATATTTTTCAGATGATGTTAGAATACTGATAAATTTCAAACTCGTTTCACACTCAACAAATATTCTCAAAGTGGGGACTACTGAATATCTTTCATTTCTTCTCAATGCCCTAAGAGAGAGAGGTATGTTTCTTCTTTCCATATTCTAAATTCACATGGCTTGTGCTTAGAGTAACATATATCTTTTTTTTTTTCCCCTAGGTTTTCTGATACATAATGTATCTGTGTAGACCTGGATAGCCTGGAACTCACTTTGTAGACCAGGCTGATCACAAAATTATGGGATCCACCTTCCTCTTCATCATGAATACTGACATTAAAGCCATGGGCCACAACTACCTGACTCGACATATGATATACTTATTAAAGTAACAATATCAATAAAAAGGTTTCCACATTGCATTCACACACTTTGACTTTCTTTTCCTCACAGACATGTGTTATAGGGATTAAGGTTTCTCCACAACAAACTTCTTGACAATCACAAAATGGCCCTTTCGATATACATAGAAAAGTCACAAATATATAAGTAATGCATGCTTTACTACAGACTATTTTCTTACTAGGTCTTGGATATATACTTATGACCTATGAAACATGTGTACAGTTTCAAATATCTCAATAGTATGAAACTCAACAGACGGGCATATCTACAGCATAGATCTCCAGGCACTACAATTCTAGGGTGGTATCTGTTAAGGAATTGTTTCCTTCTCTTTTTACATGAATGCCTTGGAAACACAGAAGAGCTACCTTTCACTGATGCACATGGTTTGGGCAGAAAATAAGAACCATCACTATACTTTAAGCTGCACTTATTTTCCCTGTTTAAATTTTTTATGTGTGTCTCTTCACTAAAATTTCCAGAATACATTAAAATATCTTTAGAGCAAAATTTTCATAAATTTACATGTGAAAATTTTACCTTCTATGTCTTCTAGAAGTTTGCCAATGACTTCCATATTATGGTCATCCCAAATGTAGCCTGAAATAACAGAATATATATGATGTATTATTGTAAATTGTACAAAATTTCTGTTAATAACTTCATTGACACTTTGAACCATGCCTCATTCACCAAAGTTTCCCTTTTCTCAATTAAAATTACAGAATAGTATCCGTAACCAAGAAACACTGGGTCTCTTATTTTAAAATATGAAGGAAAATACAGTCTCACCTGTAGTAGTGAGGTTCCTGTAGGTGTCCAGCATCACATCTGTGTAGAGACATTTCTGAGAAGGATTTAGCAAAGCCCATTCTTCCTGAGTGAAGTGGATATACACATCATCATAGGTCACTGCATCCTACAATAAAACATACATGTGTGACAAACAAGTCTAATACACTCACTGTAAATACAAACATCTTTGCCAATATACTTATATAAATCTGGAGCCTCGCACACTTATTTCATGACATGGTCATTATAATGCATTCAGCTAATCCATTTAGAAGAAAACTGAATAGGAGGTTAACATGCACCATTTCTTGGCCCTTTAAGTAGCATATAGCCATGAGAAGAAAAAAAAAAGATCCCAATAAACAGGCATAAAGGGAGAGGCAAGCTACCAGAACAAACTATTGAGAACACAACAGAAATAAATTGTACAAAAGGGACAGCCTGTCACTGAAATACCCCAGGCTCTGGGAACGACATCCACCTTTGTTAGGTTTTCATTGCTGTTAAGAGACACCATGGACCAGGGCAAAACTTTCAAAGAAAACATTTAATTGAGGTGTCACACTGAAAATTTCAGAGGTTCAGTTAATCAACATTATGGCAGGGGCTATATCAGCATGTAGACTGCTGCAGTCCTTGAGGTTAGACTCCTTGAAGCATGATTCAGAGGCAACAGGGAGTTTCTGACACACTGGGCATCATTCTGAGAATAAGAAACCTCATGTCTCATCCTACAGTGATGTGATTCCTCTAACAGGGTACAGCCCACTCCAACAAAGCCACACCACATCTGCTATCAATATTGGGAACTTACAGAGTATGGACTGACAGTTGGGGGACCTTCATGGCACCAAACTAGACCATCTGAATGTGGCTGACTCTTAGGTGACTTGTTCTGTTTGGCGGCCCCTGGCAGAGAAACAAGGACCCATCCCAGGAGTACATGAGTAATATGAAACAATAGGTCACTTTACTGCCAAGTCCTGAGGAAGAAATGCCAGAAGATGAGAAAAGTAGGGGAGGCAGAACAAAGAAAAGATGAAAGCTTGGTCAAGGGTGTGTATTACTCTAAGTAAGCTTCTTATGAGGAATAGTGTCTTGTATACTACTTTCATGGGGGAATGGAAGTAGGGACATCTAGGAATCAACAGGGTTAACATTTAATGGGACAAACTCAGGAAAATGCTACCCAAATAGTGCAGGGGCAAAACAGGGAATCCCAATAACATTACCGACTAATCCCAATAACCACAGTTCCATGTAGTGTGAAGAGTTGTGTAATTGGGATCTGAATTAGCCCCTCCACAAATGGCCTGGCCATAGACAATTGCATTCTTTCCCAAGCATCTTCCTTGTTTCAAGGGATGAGCTCTATTTTATTCTCAATAGCTCAAAACCTGATGGAAAACACCTAAGGCTACAACCCTGAAGCTGTTATTTGTTCTGCCAAGAACTTTCCTGTGTTTCAGAAGGAACAATGTTACTTCTCCATGAGTGGGGATCTACAAAAAAATTCTTGCTTGCTCAGTCCAGCCCTCAACACCTCATTGTTTTCCTTTTCAAACTGTTGTCACCTGGGCTCATCTTGCCCATATGACAGAGCCATGATTTTTCTCCAGAAGAAAATGGATGTTTATGGCACACCATGACTTAATGTTCATTGTGGCCCAGTAAGGAACCCTTAAACAGCTTGTAAAAGCCCTGCTCCATTGATATCAGTGGTTAGTCTATTGCCATCGTTTGGAAACATATGTCTGGACTATCCTGGGGAGCAAATATATATTTTAGAATCCTAAACTCTAACAAGAGTGGTTAGCATGAAACTCATTTTATTTATTTATTTATTTATTTATTTATTTTTATTTAATTTTAGGTGCAGCACTCCCTCAGCTAAATTCTATTTTGAGAGACTAACTATCCACCAAGTATTGGTAAATCTTTATGTCAACAACTCGACTCCTCGACAAAACAGCTGAATGGTGGAGTGTGGTCCAAAACAAGAATGCCATTTATACATGCATTTGACTATAACCTAGCAATGGGGATGCAGAGGCAGGCAGATCTCTATGAGATTGGGGATAGCCCGCACCACACAGAAAATTCTAAGTCAGGCTGCAAAACTACAAGGAGAAATTCTATTTTGAAATATTATATACATATACACATACATATAAACATATACACACACACATATATATAACCTATATGTGCATGCAAATATATATGAAAAATAATTAAATAATATCATTTAGAGCATGCACAAAATTAACTCCCAATTTGGATACTCCCTTAGCCTAGAGACAAGGAGGAGTGCCTGGGCCAAAACTCAAATGACTTGACAGATTTTGATGATCCCTCTTGGAAGACCTCAGCCTCCCAGAGGAATTTATGGGTGGTGGTATAGGGAGGTCACTGGGGGAAATAGGAGGATGGCAGGGAGAGAGAACTGGGCTCAATATGTAAAGTAATGTCTTTTTATTTATATTGTCACAAAAGAAGAAAATTTATTTTGATGGCAAAAAACAAAACAATAATTACTCTGAATGGATGCGACCCCTAAACTTTATATGTTGAGAGCAGGACTTCTGGAAGGCACTGAAGTAACCGAACCTCTCATTTGGTAAAATGCCATCCCTGTGCACCAAAACAATAATGGAGCTGACTACACAGAAGTTTATTCACAATTCTACCGCATCAAAATCCTTTCCTCAGAAGCAGACCACATGGAGAAGTATTCATAGGCCACACAGTGGTCTGGGAAGCTGCTGGACCACAATGGGCCTAACTGAACACTGAATGTGGCAGCACATTCCAGTCCAGCCTCTTCCTGGAGGGACTGCCAAACAGAATTCCATGACTCCCCATCCCACCCTCCCACATCCCGTCACTCACCGTGCTTCAGCTTCTCTGTTCATGCATGATCTCCCTCCCCTCACAATTCCCGACAACACCACTCATAGAGAACCAATCAATCCTCTGGCTCCTGTTCTGATACAAAACCAAGCCTGCAGCATGGCTCAAGGAAGTCTCCTTCCAGACCTCAGACTGGAGGGTTGGCTCAATGTCCCTGATTGGCTAATAAGGCTTCAGTGACAAGAGCAGTTCCTCAAGGGTTAGAGTGTTCTTAAAGACACAGTAAGCCCTGCACCTCATTTGGGCCTGGCTTCTACTCCAGACCTAGGAATTTTAGAGATCTGCACAAACAGGAACATATTTTTTTATTTTTTTGAGACAGAATTTCCCTGTGTGGTGCCTGTTGTCCAAGAACTTGTTCATTAAACTGAGCTGTTCAATTCCTTCCTAATTATTATTATTAATCTTGTTGTTGTTGCTTTCTAGTAGATTTTTCTCATTAATTGTTTAATATTAATTAATTATTTGATTATTTGATTAATTCATTCATTTCTTTTGATGTTTGAAACAGAGTTTCCCTGTGTGGCCCTGCTATCCTGGAACTTACTCTGTAGACCAGAGTCTACTCAGAGAAATCTACTTGCCTCTACTTCCTGAGTGCTGGAATCAAAGACGACAGCCAACACTACATAGTCAGACAGAAATTTCAGTGTCACTTACCCATGTCACCAATAAACGATCCAACACACTTCCTGCAGTGCACAGGTTCTATCTCTCTTTCTTCCTCCACACAATGTGCAGAGCTTGCTCAGACCATTACACAATGTAGCCTGAAATGATTCTCTTATTGAACAGATGGAATGCGTCCCAGAATATTAAAGGTATAGAGAAATTTTTTAGGATACAAGTGATGTTTGTTCTGTGCCATCTTGCTAAGGTCTGGAGACCTGAGGGGACTTTTTACCTGGTTGTCACAGGCCTCTCAGATAACCATGAGAGAAAGGCAGGAGCCATATTACAAACAAGATGATATATCTTTCTCCTCACAGATGCCAGAGTTATAGGTCTATTGTATTGGAGTTTTATTCCTGATATGTGAGTCAAATTCTTGACATATGAAGAATAATAAAAAAGTGTCATCTGCATGGTAAGCTGAATACTCAAAGACAATGGTGCTGGGAAGAACGTCTATATGTATGAGTACTATGTTGAACCAGCACAGGTTCCTCAGTAGGAAGATGAGGAAACAGCTGCATTATTCAATGTTCTCTGTTTGAACAGGATTGGTAGAAGATATCTCTCTGTGTCTGTAGAAAGTGGGTTTATTGGAATGTCTCACAGGCTCTGGGGCCAGCTAGTACATCAATGGTGATGACGAATGGAAATTTGAAGAATTCGGTATTTGTTTGGTTTATGGGTGTTCGTGACGCAGCTGGTCTTCATTATACATGAGTATTTCAAAGAAATGGGCTTTAAAGCTATAAATTGATGAACTCAGCAGGATCACCATGCCATTAAATTTGTGGGGTCCATAAAGGTTTTCTCCTTTATGATGGTGTTGTGGTATTTTGTTTTGCCAGGTGGTGGCGGCACATGCCTTTAATTCCGGTGCTTGAGTGGCAGAGGCTGGTAAATCTCCATGTGTTTGATTGAGTTAGAAATGTACCCAGGAAAACCCTGTCTGAAAACAACACCAAACAAACAATACACAAATCTAAACAAATAAACAAACAACAACAACAACAAAAAACTTGCTTTAAGAAGAGAGTATGGAGCTAGGCAGTAGTTAGCCATATAGGACAGGTCATGGTGGAGCACACCATTAATCCAAGCATTTGGGAGACATAATGAGGTAGATCTCTGTAATTTCATGGTCGCCCCAGGCTACACCAGATTGACACAGTCTAAAAGATAAACAGAGACAGGTAGTGGCTCATTCCTTTATCCCTGTACTTGGGAGGTAGATTTGGCTGGGAGGAGAGAGATATATAAAGTGGAAGAACACAGAAGTTTATTGCATTCTAATGTAAGACCCTAGGATCAGAATTTCCCACCCCTTTGGTCTGAGGATTCAGTAGAAGTAAGACCTAGGGGTGGGCTGCTCTGCTTCTCTGATTTTTCATCATTAATCACATATCTGAATCCAGGTTTTAACTATTAAGACCAAGTAGAATTAACTTTACAATTTCCAGTGTAGTGTGTCAAAGCTAAATTGTGGTGTACAAGACTAGAATTGATGGTAATAGAATTGATGGAATAAATATTTATCAATTTTTCACATCTATTACTATCTATTGTATGATTGAGCATGAGAGAAAATGGTTTGTATGAGTATACATGTTATGGGATGTAGATAATTATGTGAAGTTGTGCATCATTATCTGACCTCTAGTCATCCCTCAAAAGAAGATGTACTGAGTCTCATGCCAAGGTACACAACATGTATGATGAGCCATACTCTTCCACAGATTAGCAATAAAACCAAAATGAAGAACTAAATAATGGTCTTTTGCAGCATGAAGCATCAGAATTAAGATCCTACACATGGTAAGTTTGCAACATGAAATGAATACAATCCTATGACAATGAACAACAATTTATAACAACATGCTGATTACAAAGGCACATTAACAATTATTTTTGGAAATACTCAGAATGCTCAATATAATTATGAAACATCTTATGATATTATCCCATCACTCACCATGTTGTGGCTTCTGTACTCAACCATGCTCCACTCACAATTTACTATAGTAACACTCCCAGAAAAGCATTCAATTCACTGGTGCTTGTTCTGCTTAAAACCAAACCTGCATCAAGAACAAAAGCCTAAAGTATGGCTACAGAAAGTGTCCTGCAATGCCTGTGACTGGCAGGTTGGCCTGGTGTTGCTGATTGGCTAGTAAGGCTTGATCAACAAGAGCACTTCCTTAAGGGTTAAGTTGTGCTTAAAGACACACCACAGGGTACCTTGGGTCTGGCTTCTACTCAACACACAGACCTTATAGACAACTGTAGAGACACAAATCTCAATGTCACTTACCCTGTCTAAAATAGACAACCCACTCTCTTCCAGCTGTGTGAAAGATCATCCCCTCCTTCCTTGAAACAATGTGCAGATGTTGCACATCAAATTACAAAATGAAGATTGGAATGAATTTTTTATTTAACACAGGGAAGGGCACCTAGAATATTAAAAACTTGAGAGAGATTTTAGGGCATATGGCAAAAAAGAAGATGTTTGTTCTGTGTATTTTGCTGAGGTCAGGGGAACTGGGTGTACATTTTATCTACTGGTCACAGACAATTTAGAAACCATGTGAGAAGGGAAGGAGCAATATCAGAAAGAACATGATATATCTTTCTCCTGTCAGATTCTTTGGTGATAGCTCCAATGCATTTGGGAGTTTTATTCCTGAAATTCTTGAAAAATGAATAATAATAAAAAATGTTGTCTTCCGGGTAATTTGAATACTCTGAGAGAATTGGGCTGGGAAGCTTGTTTCTACAAGCACTGTTGTGACCGAGCAGAACTTCCTCAGGGTACAGTGAGAAAATAGCTGCATTACTCAATGTTCTCTTCTTGAACAGGACTGTTGTCAGGTTTCTAAATCAGTTGATCCATCATCCAGCCTTGAGATTGCAAAAAGACTTATTTTCTTGTTTGAGATCTGGTTCCTGTTTTCTTTACTTCCCCCCCCTGCTTTTCTGAAGTCCCAGTGACAACCATGAAACAAGTGGTTTCAGTTCATCTGACATCAGTGGGAAACTACAGAACATCTCATTTTCTGTGCCAAAATCTCTCAATAGTAGTTAGGACAGGGAATAATCACATCATGTGATTGTGTAGTGGCCTGTGAAAGCTAGGGAGCCACCTTGTTATCAGGAGAAAGAAGTGGGTATAGGAAGAGAGCAGTATTTGCTATTGGAGTCAAAGCCAGTGCAGTAGAAATGTGTATCTCTGCTGACCTAGAAATGGTTTTTGTCTGGGTTGGAAGGCCAGGTCAGGAATCATTGCGCTGTGTCTTTAAGAAGGTGATCTTGTTACTTAATCATCACTAGCCAACCAGAACCCTCCTGATCTGTCCATAATAAAAGGTACAGGGACCTTCTTAGTCCAGATTCAGGCTTTTCTCTAAAGGAGATCTGGCACCTTTTTTTGTGTGTGCTGTTCTTTGATTATTGCTGCAGTAAGTTCAATGGAGAGCTTGGGAGAGCTCAGGAATCACATGGTCAGTGAGAGGCTGCTGTGCCCAGGATGGAGGAGTACATGGTGTAGTAAATGAATCATGTGTTGGGTCCTCCCAACATCTGAGTGGGAACATGAAGACAGATTTTACTTCCTGTGGGTTTTCATGAGATATGTGAAACTCCCTGGAATCAATGATATGACTCTTGACTAAAACTTTGTGGGTTGAATCTCTTCAGAGTATTGGGAGCAGGCAGCCCTGTGTAGAGCTTTTTAGTCAACTTCAATAAGCTTTTTGTACATCCTTGGAAAGACTACAGTTCTTGGAGACATTTAACAATTTATATTTTACTTTATGTGATGTGATGGAAAAATTAAAAATTAGGGTTAATGGCAAGAAGGAAAAACTACAAAGAACAAGAATCTCTTCTAGTGGATAACTTCCTGATTTCAGAGTACAGACCCCACATGTTATTTTCATGAGATACGGGAAAAGAAAAAAGAAAAGAAAACCTTGCAGGTGTGCTAGTCAATCTTGATGCCCTTGCAATCTAACTTTGTACTCTATGAAATGTTGTAACCTTGAAAACCCTATGAGCTGAGGCTAGTGGCGTCAAGCCTCCAATTCACTTTTGTTGCTAGGTAACTTAGCCTTCCAATAGAGTGAACTCCCAGACTGTTTTGTTCTTCCCAATTAAAACCTTTTGCTTTCACATTTGGGAATAACTTCATTGGACTTGAGGAAACCCGGGAGGTACAAAGTTTGTGGGCTCATCCCAGATTTCCTCCAACCACCCAGGACCTTTAACCCTGAAAGATTGAAATAGAGAAAGTAAAGTCAACAAAAACCAAAGGAATGCTGGAAGTAGAAAAACTGCGCAAAAGATTGTGAACAACAGACACAACATGACTAACAGAAAAAAAGAGATGGAAGAGAGAATCTCAGGCATGGAAGATAAACTAGAGGAAATAGATTCATGTACCAAAGAAAAGCATAAATCCAACAAATACTTAAAACAAAACATCCAAGAAATCTGGGACACCATGAAAAGGCCAAACCTAGGAATAATAGACAGCAACGAAGGTGAGGAAGACCAGCTCAAAGGTGTCAAAAACATACTAAACAAAATCATCGAGGACAACTTTCCCAATCTGAAGAAAGACATGCACATGAAAGTACAAGAAGTATACTGAACACCAATTAGGCTGGACAAAAGTAAAAAAAAAAAAAAAAAAAAAAAAAAAAACCCTAGAAATATAATAAGGAAAACACCTAAAACACAGAATAAAGAATACTATGTGCAACAAAGGAGAAAGGACAGGTAACATATAAAGGCAAACCGATCAAAATTACAACTGACTTTTCCATGGAATCCCTCAAGGCCAAAAGGTCCTGGATAGATGTTCTACAAATACTAAGAGTCCACAGATGCTAGCCCAGGCTACTATACCCAGCAAAACAATCATTATAGATGGAGAAAACTAGATATTTAATGACAAAGACAGATTTTTTTTTTCCAATACTTACCTACAAATCCAGCACTACAGAAAGATTTGGAAGGAAAACTCCCACCCACGGAAGTTAACTATGCACACATCATGTAGGCAACAGATTATCTCCCTATACAAGAAACCAAGGGTAATGGAGGTCAAATATATTCACAATACCACTGCCAACATCAAATCTAAAACAAACAAGCATCAATAATCAATGGCCTTTACTCACCCCCAATATTAATTGTCTTAACTCACCTATAAAATGGCACAGGCTAACAGAATGGATATGAAGAAAGAATTCTGCTGCATACAAGAAACACATCTAAGTTTCAAATATAGACATTACTTCAGGGTAAAAAGTTGGGGAATATCTTCCAATCAAATGTACACAAGAAGCAAGCAGGCATGGCTATCCTAATATCTAACAATTTAGACTTCAAACCAAAATTAATCAAAAGAGATGAAGATGCTCATTCAGTATTCATTGTAGGAGAAATCCTTCAACACAAAGTCTCAATTCTGAAAATTTATGCCCGAAATACAAAGGAACCCAGAGTAAACCAACTGCCAACATCAGACTGAAAGGAGAGAAGCTTAAGGTGATTCCTCTAAAATCATGAACAAGACAAGGCTGCCCTCTCTCTCAATATCTCTTCAATATTGTACGTGAAGTGTTTAGAAGACTGCAGATAGACCCAAGTCTGTAGTCATACACAAAACTATGGTCCAAATTGATCAAAGACCTCAACATCAATCCAACAACACTGAACCTCTTAGAAGATTACGTAGGAGGTACCCTTGAACAAATTGGTATAGGAGACCACTTCCTGAACATAACTCCAGGGGCACAGACTCTGAGAGAAAAAATTAATAAATGGGACCTCTTCAAACTTAGAAGGTTCTGTAAGGTGAAGGACACAGTGCAAAGACAAAATGGCAGCCCACAGACTGGGAAAAGATTTTATGTAAGGAGTAAGGTTTTTCCGCCTGCCACGGGTCTAGTCCTGCCATCACACCAGCCCCAATTAACACACAGAGACTCTATATTTGACACAATGCTATTGGCCTGGTACTAGTTTCTTATCTGCTAGCTCTGTCTTATGTATTAACCCATTTCTGCTGATCTATGTATGTTCATGTGGTCTTCTTACTGAGGAGCATACCGGAATTCTGCTTTCTCCAAACTCTCCATGCTGACTCCTCCTTCCAACTTCCTCTTTTCTCCTTGTCTCTTAGTCCCTCCTATCTTCCTTTCCTATTGCCCAACATTTACAGAATGGCATCTCCCATCAATTTTCACCAATACTACATCAGACGATGGGCTGATCTCCAAAATATACAAACAACTCAAAAAACTAATCAACATAACACCAAACAACCCTATTAAAAATGGGGTACAGACCAGCAGAGGAACTAGGATACAAGGTATAGTCTAAGAGATTCATATGAAGTCCCTTACAGAACCAGGAAGTGGCAAGTCCCCCAGAGCTCAGGGGAAGTTGGAGGGGGGGGGCAGCGAATGGAGACAGTAGTAGGAGAAAACAAGGGGGAGGAAAGGAAACATGTGCGACCAGGAAGATTGAACCTGGTTAGGTATAGAAGACAGGAAAGAGAGACACAAAGAGAGAGAGAGAGAACATAAGAAAGGGAGACAATATTGGTTTGAAGATAAAATTAAAAACAAAGAAAGGTCGAGAGAACTACAAGACTGCTCCCAACTAACACTTTGAGCTTCTGTGGAAAGGCTAACATAAATGCACTTCCCCGGAGAGTGAGATCAACAACTAACTTATCCATGGAGCCCTCAATTAATGCCTGTTATAAACAGGAGCAAACACCCATACACAAACACTAAGTCGAAGTAGAACCCAGATTCATGTCGAGAGGACAAGACCAAGTGGCAGAAACACATAAAGACAGCTTACCTGAATAAGGAGCAGCTAACAGGCCACCAGACTGATAGCTGGGAAGCCAGCATGGGACTGACTCAGGACCCCCTGAATATGGGTCTCAGCCAGAAGGACTGAGCAGTCTAAGGAACCTAAGACAGTGGAGCCAGGATGTATCCCTGGTACACAAAAGGACTTTGGGAACACATTCCCCATGGAGGGATAACTGCCTTAATCTAGAGACAGGAGAGAAGAACTAGTCCCTACTTCACATGACCTGTCAGATCTACATGACCCCAACTGGATGGCATTCCCCTACATATGGAATTGGGGTGGGGGGATGGGAGGGGAGGGTGGTTAGAGTGCATGTGAGAGGGCAGAGGGAGTAAAAGGGAGGGAAGGAGGGAGGGGGGGAAAGAAGGGTGGAAGGGAGAGGGAACTGGGATCAACATATAAAATAATAAATTAAATTAAAAAAAATGCTTTGACTCCAATATTAAGTTCAAGGATATGTTACTGGGAAAAGGATTTCTATCATTGTTTCCACAGAAAATGAAAAGATGTGCATTCCTTCCAGACTAATGTGGTTTGATCAAGCCAGACCACCTGATAGAGAATACCAGGTGATCCTACATTCAAAACAGGTGGACAAAGCAGCCATACAGACTACAGCCAGGATTTCTGCATCTTCATAGAATCCCCATGACAGCGCCCCTTACCAGCAGGAAGTAGTTTGGAAAGAACGACACGCAAATCCCAAAACATTGTCTATAAATGTTTGTTATTATTTAAATGGACTTGGTCATATAAAATGAAAAAAAGAATAGAAATGTTGATTGAAAAAAAAACTTTATATAATCAAAAATAAAAATGGGGTACTGAACAGAAGAAATAATTCTCAATAGACGAAACCAAAAAAGCTGAAAAACACTTAAGAAAATGTTCAACAACTTTAGCTATCAGGGAAATGCAAATCAAAACAACTTTGAGATACCATATTACTCCTGCCAAGATGGTTAAAATTAAAAACACCAATGACAACTTATACCAAAGAAGATGTGGAGAAAAGGAACATACCTCCACTGCTGGTGGGAGGGCAAACTCGTACAGCCATTTTGGAGATAGACATATACCCAAAAGATCCATATCCTGGCAACAAAGACATCTGCTCAACTATGTTGATAGCAGCATTATTTGTAATAGCAAGAAACTGGAAACAACCTAGATGATCCTCAATTGAAGAATGGATAAGAAGATGTGGCACATCTACACAATGGAATACTACACTGCAGAAAAAAAATAATGGAATCTTGAAATTCACAGGCAAGTGAATGGCTCTTGAAACAACCATCCTGAATGAGGTACCCCAGTCACAAAAAGATGAACATAGGGTATACTTGCTCATACATGGATTTTAGACCAAGAGCAAAGTATCACCAGCCTATAATTCACACCTCCAGAGGAACTAGGATACATGGTGTATTCTAAGAGATTCATATAAAGTCGCTCACAGAAGGTTGATAGGACAAGTCCCTCAGAGCACATGGGAGGTGGGGGGGTCAATGAATGTAGAGAGAACTAGGAGAAAGAGAAGGGAGGAGAGGAAAGAAATTGCAACTAGGAAGATTGAGTCAGGGTAGGAATACAAGGCAGAAGAGAGAGAGAGAGAGACTGAGAGTGAGTGAAAGAGAGAGAGGGAAAGAGAGAGAGAGAGAGAGAGAGAGAGAGAGAGAGAGAGAGAAGAAAAAGAGGGAGCCAGTATAGGTTTGAAGAGAAAAGTGAATCTAAAGAAAGGTCTAGAGTCCTACAAGACTGTTGCCAACTAACAATTTGAGCAACTGTAAAAAGGCTACCATAAATGCCCTTCCTGGATAGTGAGATCAACAACTAACTTATTCACCATCATGGAGCCCTCCTATAGTGCTGTTGGAAACAGAAGCAAACACCCAAACCTAAACACTGAGTTTAACTAGAATCCAGATGCAGATGGACAGAACAAGACCAGGTTATAGAAACACACAGAGACAACTGGCCTGAACAAGGAGCAAATAACAGGCACCCAGACTGATAGCTTGGAATCTAGCATGGTACTGACTCAGTCTTCTCTAAATATGGGTCTCAGCCAGAAGGTCTGAGCAGTCCTAGGGAATGCAGACAGTGGAACCAGGATGTATTCCTCATGCACAAAAGGTCATCGCAGACACATCCCCCATGGAGGGTACTCCCTTAATCTAGAAACAGGAGAGAAGTCCTAGTCCCTACTTCAAATGACTTGACAGATCTACATGACTATACCTGGATGGCATTGCCATACATGTGGAATTGTGTTGGGAGCTGGGAGCGGAGGGTCGTCAGGGTGCATGTGAGGGGGAATAGCATGTAAGTGGGTGGGAGGGAGGGATGGAGGGAAGGAGAGGGAACTGGGATCGACATGTGAAATAAAAAATAAATAAGTAAATTAAAAAATAAATACTCCCAGGCAGAATCTTACAGGTTGATGGTAATATAGAACACCAGAGTAAACAGCACCAGGTTCTCCCTGGTATAGAAGTCCTAAGCCATGCTCATCCAGGATCCAAGCTGTGTTGCTGATGGACTAGGTGCATTGGGCCACCAGGTGGGCAGTCAGAGAGGAGAGGATTTCTGAATCCCTAGGTGCTAATAACAGAAGCAGCCCCTCGTCCAGCCCTCCTCTCCTTAGGTGGCAGTGATTGTGACCGTAGGGAAAAGGGTAGGGGTGGAGAGTGGGGGAGGTGCAGGATGAGGGGGTGTTGGGGAGAACAAATTTGGTAAAGATTTTTGTGTCAACTAAAAAAATACAAATAACAAAATATATGGTAATTATATGTGATGGCTATGTGCAGACTTGTTACAATCAGTCTGTAGCAAAGAAGACAAAATAAGATAACAGTGGTCTAGTAGACAGGTCAAGTGGCCTGCAGATTTATAGGTCAATGCAACTCATCAAAGGAGAACAGAGAACATCAGAAGGAATTTCAGGTGTTATGAGTATGATTCCACATCTCTGAGCAATAAAAGGTAGAACAGGAAAAAAGGATTGGCAAGATCCAGAAAAGTGGAAAAGAGATAAAAATTAAATTATAATACTGAAAAATGACATAAAAAAAGATCTGTGTACCCCACAAAATCCATAAAAGGAGACAACAGTTAAGAGAGCAGAGGGTGCAGAGAGGCTCAGGGGAAAGCACCAATGTAAGAAGGTAGAGTCAGGAATTAAATAAATAAGATTTCACTTCAGGCATGCATATCTGGGTAAGAGTCACTGATAAGAAAAAAAAAAAAAGAGAAAAAGAGAGACATTTGTACACTAGGGATGTCTGAGAAAATCAGAGAGAGACTAAAGGTAATGTAAAAAGTTATGGAGGTTCAAAGAAAAGTCAACAAATGTCGGAGAAATATGTAAACTGTTTGCTGTGGGCTCTCATATCTACAAATATTAATTTAAGATTAGTAATATGAGTTAAAATTTTTGACCATACCAGGTTAATAGTTTATAAGTTCTGTTTATTTCTCTCAAGAAAAATATATGTACTTGCTAAAAAGTTCTATCTGTGTTTTTTCTTTTTTGAAATCTGTTTATTGCAAGAATAGAGCTAAAAAAAAATGGTTTAAACATTTTTGCTGTCTAATAACAGCCCTCAGCTCAAAATTTACCTCTGAGCACTGGTCATTGAATTCAGATTATCAGAAAATCAGTTGTACTTCTAATGTAGATGACATTAATTCTGTTTATGTCGAAAGCTGCTAAAAATTGAAACTAATTAAAAAGTTACAATTATTAACACTGGAAATTAACATAAACTTAACAGGCACCAAGGTGACAATGGGTTTAAAGACATAAAGGTTGCTAAAATTATTTGATATTATAAGAAGCCATTACAGGATGTTTAATTGTTTTATAAAACAGTTTTTAAATGTTTAAATTCAGAAGGTTACATTATATTTGTGCAGCCCCGTGGTCAGTGTGACTGGACACACCGCCAAGCATGGCGACAGCAGTCCTCACCCATCGCCAGCCACTCTCCCCGCATGGGGGCAGCGCCACTCAGGCACCCAGGCCCACCTCTCCTTTCCTGTGAAGAGAGGCCTTGGCCCACAGCTACGCCTCCTCTGTGAAGAGCAGAGGCCTCCTACTCTCCTTTCCCACAGCTCCTCCTCCTCTGAGAAGAGCAGAGGCCTCCTACTCTCCTTTCCCACAGCTCCTCCTCCTCTGTGAAGAGCAGCCTCAGCCCACCGCACCTCTGCCTCTGTGTGGAGAGGCCTCGGGCCACCGCTCCTTCTCCCCTGTGAAGAGAGGCCACAGCCCACCGCTGCTCCTCCTCCTCTGTGAAGAGCCCTCCGCTGCTCTCCAGTAAAGAGTGGCCCTTCGCTCACCTTGTCCCACCGCTCCTCAAGGTCTGTGAAGGGCAGGTGCTCGCTCAGCATGGTGAGAGCACTGGAAGCAAAGGCACAACTGACTTCCTCAGGTGAAGAGTTGAGGTGAAAGCCTGGCTCCCCGGAAGAACCCTCCCATAGGACTGGCAGGTCAGAGAGGGGCTCTGATTGGCTAGTGAAGCCTGAGAGACAGGACCAGGTGAAAGAAGGGGCGGGCCCTCCCCTGGATTCGCCTCAATCCAGACTCCACCCTTAAAAAGCCCGCCACTTAAGGCTCCGCCCCCAGGGGCATAAATCCCCGCTTCTGGACATGCCTTCTGGTTCCTAATTTCCTGTTCTCACTGGGACACCCCGGAATGCTTTACTCAGATTAAATATGGATTTGTTAATTCAGTCTAATTAAATTGCTGCATCACCAACCATGGGTTTCCATTAACTGCTATTTTTAAACATAATAGGGAGACTTTGCTGTTGGTTTTCTACAGCCACTTTCGGCACCTGCTCATCATCTCCCTGGCTATGGTACCGAGAGGACATGAACAGGGCCAGGACAAGCAAGGGCCTGGAGAAAAGGAAAAGGGCATGTGGCACCTTGCGGCTCTCAGGAACCCACACACACCCGCACTGGCTGCGGCTGCACAGGCGCACAAGGTGCTGCAACCCCCAGCCCTGGTCCTGCACACGGGGAGGGAGTACCATCTGGCAAATATAAAACCAGATTTATCTTTATATTTGAAAAACCCAAAATAAATAAATTCATAAAATAAATGGAAGACAGCCCATGGTTTTGCAAAGAACTGAATACTAGGGAGTCCAATACAATAAGTGCTGAAACAAGGAAACCAGTTCAGAAACCCTCCGTTGTTCAAGGCCTGAAATTAAGCATGTTTTGAGCTACTTGGAGGGAAGAGTCTGTAAGCACACCTAATGATACAAGATTTGTCTTGAGAGTTCTCACTTATTTATCACTTGTTACAAAACCTTGCAATGGGGGACTTGATGTCATTATTTAGCTGAATTCCTCATCCTTCTGCCTCCACCTCCCACGTTTTGGAACTAGAAGTGTGTACCACCTTTCCCGGCATATAATGAAATTCAAATTTCATTTCTTAATACAAATAAAATTTGAAAATTTTTACAGCACAATTTCATGCTCAAACTGAGTCTTTCACCATAATAAAAACATGACAATCATGTTACCTATTGACACAAACACACTTTAAAGGACCTTGTCTCAAAAACAACAACAAACACAAATATAACACATACTTTAAAAAAACACACCAGTTATGAAGAAGATTTTAATGTACATGTTAATAATTCCTAATCCATTTTCTCTTCTTTGGTACTCAGAATTTACTTAAAGGAACCAGTTGGGTGAAGTTCAATATGGAATCACATGGCTACTACCTTGTTAACTACTCAGGATAAGGATGGGGCCAGTCAATAGGACAGCTAAACCAGAACCACTTATAATACCTAAGTCAAAATAGCTCTGATTCATGATGCCTTCCAGCTGACATTGCAAAATGTAATCTGTTGTCATAAGAAACACCTATCTCATGATATGCTAGATTCCAAAATCAAATTTTCTACTTGGATATTTCTTCTAAAGGCAAATCCTACTTACTTAACCTTGAGATATTTTTAGCAAACATAGTGTTTATACAGACTTAACGTTTTTAAATTTGTAACACAATATATAAACCATAAGTTCTGGAGTATATCTAAAATAACTACATTGGACAACTCTTGGTGTTTATTCTCACCGCCCAACACAGACAAACATGTACTCAGCTAGCAGACCTTGAGGCCGGACTACAGCCTCCTATTCACAGAAGTCACAATGCACAATGACCTTTCTCACTCACCTTATAGTCATCTGACTTTGACCAAAAATTGAAGTAAAAAAAAAAAAAAAATCATGCTAGCAACCTTTGTATCAAATAACCACCTAATCTAAGAGGGAAAGACACAGTACTGTCATTTCTGAGTTTAAATAAGGTGTTAGCCTAGAGCATAAACCATTTGTTGCTTTCAGTTAGAGTGGTAGAAATGGAGCAAGAACTGGTTGTTCATATTTATTACTCTTCAGGTTTTCTGGGAAATAAAATGTTTTCTTCCATTTTTGCTTATCATAAATAGAATAATATATAGAATAAATCAGGTTTCAAGATTTCTTAATGGGGGAAAATTGAAGCTGTAGTTGTGCAATGAACACTATAAACTGTTTCCATCTGAGAAGTACTGTAATGTACTCATTTTATTCAGACTGTTGCTTTGTTTCCTTTTAATGCTTATTTAGATCAAACGGAAAGAAGCTGGTAGGACATCTTTCAACTGACGTTTATCAGTGCAAAAGGATTTCTTAGCCAGAAATCAGAGAGGAGTGAATCTTCAGTTCCACAGGCCTCAAAACAATATGCTCTCACATGGAGGCTGAGATAAGGAAAAAACACCATCTTACATAAGAGCATATGGCTTGTGGGCTGAGTGGGGAAATAGGCTTGGTAGATTTAAATATTAAAACTTGGAAAAAAGTGAAGAATATTGATAACTCTGTCAATGGAATCCAATTTTTCAAACAGTAGGAAAATTCCTTCTGTATTTTTATTTTAAATGTATGTACGGTCTAAAATTATCAGGAAGAAGATTATAGTTTTCAATGATTTATGAACAAATAATCTTTCCTTTATGAGGCAGATAGATGAAAATAATAAAAGTTTGGGATTAAAACAGAGGTGAATACACTATCTTTTCTCTTATTGACTGAGCTTGGGAAAGTTATTGAACTATTTCACCTAAAACTCCAGTAATAATAATAATATCTATCAGATAAAGCTGTTTGAAAGACAGCAAAGTGTTAGATAATAGGGAACTATTATCTAACCTGTCCCATAAACATCAGATGATATTCTTATATGCACTAACTAATACAGAGTGTTGGAAGCATCATGTGCTGAAGAGAGTGGTAACAACTAGGAAAGTTCATTGTATGTATTCAACTCCAATTAAATACTGTTTGATATAGAAATAGATCCCACACCACACAATGTCATGTCATTCCTGCTTTGAACTGGTAAAAATCTTAAGGTGTTGTCAAGAAGAGAGAATGGAAGCCAGAAAGAAGTAAAAGAAATACATACTAAGTTGTATTGTGGCCTTACTGTTAAGATAAAGCATGAGGGGAACCTTGGCAGATTCCATGGCGAGCAAGGATGACTGGGGGAGGGGAGGGACAAACATGCCAGCCAGACAGAGCTTAAGTGAGTTTCTGGAGGGAAGGGGAAGGAAAGACAAAGAGGTAAAGAACACAGAGACACAGAGAGAGGACAGAAGAGAACTGGGAGACAGAAAAGCCCTGTCTGCCCCAGGGGAACAGCATGGTGTGTTGGGGACCATCATCATCCTCACTACCTCAGGCCTCTGAGATAGAAAATTATTGCCTCTTAAGAAGTAAGCAAGCAGAATGTTTAACAGAGCATTCCTAGATACAGGCTTTGAGGTTTTCCCCAACAAAGAATGGCTTAGGGATAGTCTTCTTGTTGCACCTTTAAAGCGAGGATTAAAAGAATAGCTCAGGATATTTCTCCTAGCAGCAGACTTTTAGAGCCAGTTAAAGATGAGTTCAGGCACTCCTTCTACTGACCCCTTTCATCCTGCCCACTTGCAAACCTCCATTCACATCCTGCCCATGGTCCCATATAAGCCTCCCCTGAGTTAATAAATTTTGACAGCTTGATAAGAATATGGACTTGTTATTGTTCTTATCATCCCCTAGGTGTCCCCCAGTTCCTCTTTGACTGCCCTGCAGGTCGGGGCAGAATTAGCACCCAATATCTGATAGAATTTGCCACTCACAGAAAAGGATCTTCTAGAGAGTCCCGCAGGGACGGCCTCACTTTCTTTTTATGTGACCTGCCCACAAAGAAAGATTAACCAACCATGGTCGGTGAACAACAGCACAGATCTTAAGGCAAAGTAAGTGATGTGGTAAGCAATTTCTCAGAAACGTTTGTTTATTTCTGGCATTAAGGATCCCTAACCCAGAACCAGAACCCTTAATCTCAACCTGAACCCACACCCTAATCTTAAACCTGAACCAGAACCCTAACCCTGAAATTTAACCCTTACATGAAGTAAACCTGAACCCTTACCCTAACCTTAACATGAACCCTGAACCTGAACCTGAACCCTGAATCTGAACCTAAACCTGAACCCTCACTCTGAACCTGTCCTGAAACTTCACACTTACACCTGAACCAAACACTCACCCTAAACCTGAATCCTCACCCTGGAACCTGAAACTGAACACTGAATCCGAACTCTCACCCTGAACACTGAACCCTGAATCCGAACCTGAAACCTCACCCTGAACCCGAAACCTCACCCTGAAGCCTCACCATGACCTTGAACTGGTTCTGCACCTGAACCCTCAACGCGAACCATCATTTAGAACCAGAACCTAAACCTGAACCCTGAACCCTCACCCCTGACCCTGAACCCTCTTCTTCCTCTTTAACTCCATTTCTCTCCAATGCCAGGTAGCTCTAAAGGGCCAATTCTCACACCTACTTTCACAACCCCTCTTACCCACTTCTATGCCATCATGTTCTCAACCCACCAAAGCCAACCCAGCTACAGTTATCCCCCTTCAGAGAAGTGGCCAGAGTGGATGGTCTGTTTAAAGTACATGTCCCCTTCTCCCTATCAGAACTTTCTCAAGTATAACATAGACTGCCTTCCTATACCTGTAACTCTACTGCCTTTATAAAAAGTTTCAATATATCACACAATCCTATAGTTTCCACACACGCACACTCACACACACACACACACACACACACACACACACACATATATATATATGATCTTAACCAACAAACTCACCACATGAGGAACACAGACAAGTTTGGAAGCAGGCCAAAGCCTATACAGATGAAGTTCACCAAACCTTCTTACAGCTCACCATGCTAGGTCCGAGGCTGTTCTACATCAGGAGCCTAATTGAGACTACAATACCCCCAGGGGGGAATTGTGGGTAGAGACCATGATATCACGCCTCATGGCTGGCTCTACATAAGTCCAACAAACCATCAAAATAATTCTACAGGTAGTTCGGAGCAAAACAGAAAATCCCTCTCAGTTCCTAGAATGCCTTACACAGGCCTTCTTACAATATTCTAACCTAGACCCTGAGATGTCAGAGGGAAAGCAACTCCATATGACTTTTTTTCACATATCTACCCCCTGGACATTAGGGCTAAACTAAAAATTTTGGAGCTGGAACCACTAACCCCGCAGGCAGAAGCTTTAAAAGTGGCCTTTAAGGTGTACTATGAGAGAGATGACAAAGGCCCTAAATATAAGTAATAGATGATGTCCAAGGCCTTTTGACCAGCCTCGGAGTGGTGCCCAGGGCCCCTTGCCCCCAGGACTCGAGGACCACAGTGTGCGGTGTTTTAGTGTGGTCAGGAAGGACATTGGGCCTGAAATTGCCCTAATCCCTGTGTGCCACTCAAACTGTGTCTAAAATGCCAGGAAGAGGGCTACTGGTCAACAGATTGCCACTGTGCCCCTCGTGGCAAGAGAACATCAGATACGGACCGCCCTCTAACTGACTTCATAGCCTGACCTGTACAATAATGAGTGAAGGGGCCAGGCTCTCTTGACCCCACCCACAGGGAGCCCCAGGTAGAAGTTAAAGTATCTGGGCGATCATTCCCTCCTTATAGACACTGGTGCCAAGTAATCAGTCCTAAGGGGAGTTTTCAGGACTCACTCATTGTCGGGGTAGGGGACAGCCTTGCCTACCCCATCGACCCCACCCACCAGTTCTGGTTATAGCTACCTGTCCTGTGCCCTTACTGGAAAGGGACCTTTAGCAAAGGTTGAAGCTCTTTGCCCCCCCAGGCACCTAACCCCACACTCAACAGCTCCTCTCCTCCTCTTAGACACTAACCCTATTGGTTCTAATATGTCATTTCCTCTGCCAGCCTCTGAGATAGATCCCCAAGCTAGGACACCAAAGCCCTTCTTGGCTAGACTCAATCCAGTACCCACCTCCAACTCCAGAGCTAGGGGACTTAAACCTATCATCTCTGACCCACTAAGGAAAAAGTTACTCCAACCTACATCCTCTCCCTTTAACACTCTGTAGTGGGATATTCACTTTGTCCGCTTCTGTGGCACTGGCCATGCCTATTGGGGGTGGATTCAAGAAAGTGACTGGTGGAACTAGGTGGGAGGAGAGGGTGGAGAAGTTCTCTTGCTGGCAGGATGTGGAGAGGAGAGCATCAGGTGGAACTTGCTGGTGTTCATCTGTCTAGGTTGTAAGTTATTTCTCCCTAAATAAACATCTATTTGGCCTATTTGTTTCTCCTGGTCCTTATTAAACTGCACACCACCAATATGCTGGCAGTTGAAAAACCCAATGGGACTTATCACCGGTTCAAGACCTCCAACATGTTAATTCTGCAGTGGTCCCCTCCATCCTGTGGTACCTAATCCTTATACACCCCCCTTTCTATCACCCTCAGGGACTTCTAATTTCTCAATTTTGGATCTAAAGATGCCTTTTTCTCTATCCATCTTGACACTAAGTATCAAAACATCTTTGCTTTCACCTGAACTTACCCTGACACCCATGCCTCCACAGCTCACCTGGACTGTCCTACATCAGGGATTCCTGGACAACCCACACCTATTTGGCCAATCTCTGGCTTCTGAACTGTTCTCTCTGTCTGTACCTGAATCTAAACTCATACAGTATATGTAGTTGATATCCTATTTTGCAGCCCATCCTTAGAAGTTAACCAGACTAACACCCCTGGATTATGGAGTCTCAACTCTCCAAGGTCTTCAGTGTCATCTACTTGGGACTAATCATAACCCAAACTCACAAAGCTATTAACTGAGACAGTAAAAAACCTAATCCAGTCTCTGCAGTACCTTCTACTGACAACTCTATTATATCTAGGGAAACAAGCAGGCTGATGAAGCAGAGAATGATGCAGCCCTCAGAAAACCCACACTCACCACACCCACCACAGGGAGTTCATACACTACAACCCACATCCTCACAGTCACCTCCTGACACTCGACAAATTCTGTCCTATTTACACCAGCTCTTAAATCCTAACAGCAAGGCTCTTTATCATTTTGTCAAGTCTCACCTCTAGCGCACTCCCTGAGGACTTTCATTTCTTAAATACTATCACTGTCTCTTGTAAAACCTGTCAGATGTCAGACCCTAACTCCAGGTATCGTAGCTCCTTTTCCTACCCACCAGGCCAGGGCCCTCTCCCTGGGACTGATTGGCAACTTGACTTTAACCACATGCCTCCACAGTCAGACAGGTCAAATATCTGCTGTTATTGGCTCATACCTTCTTAGTGTGGGTAGGAGCTTTTCCAACTACTAACAAGAAAGCACGACAGTCTCTGATACTCTCTCAAGGAAATCATTCCACGGTTTGAAATTCCAGCTTCTTTTCAGTCAGACAATGGTCCTGAGTTCACCTCTCAGATCTCACAAATCTTAGCTAAAGCTCTCAACATCCCTTGGCATTTCCATATCCCCTATTACCCCAGTCATCAGGGAAGATAGAATGAACTAACTATTCTTAAAAAATGTTCTAGTTAAAATGTCACAGGAACTTTACCCTTGATTAAGTAAAGCTCTTGCCTCTTGGCTCCATTCAGTTTAGGCTTTCCCCCAAAGGACCCTTTCTCATCTTACCAGTTCTAACACCTAGGTGTCTCACCTGAATTGTTACCTCTCCTGACCAACTGCTTATACCCATACTCCATTATCTCCATTCCCTCCTATGGAATTTTCCTGACTACTCCCTGCCTCAACCATGTGCCAACCCCTACATCCCCGTTAATTAACATTGGCAACCAGGTCGCCCAGAACAACACCCCCACTCCTTTCCCATAAATGGCCATGCCTCTTCAAAGTAACTCTTATCACTCCAAAAGCTGCTAAGCTTCCCAGCCTTTCCTACTGAATTCATTTATCCCACCTCAAGCCCTTTACTACCACCCAAAACTCATCCCTCATACACATCAACTACAACAGGACCCTATTCCTTAAAGTTCAAAGGACACCAAGATCAACTACACTACCTCCTATTCTAGAAGATTAAGGATTCACTCCTGTAACCTGTCCCCTGCCAGATTGGGAACCTTAAGCTTTCCTGCCTGTCCATGGCTGACCTAAACTCTCCTACTTCTAAATATACCACACTCATCAATCCCCTATATATATCCCTCAATAACTCATTCAAACTTCTAACTGATTAGCTGTTGTTACAGGAACGCCAGCCAAAAGCCACAGATCTAGAGACACAAATCACCAAACACTGGTGATATTTCTATCGTGAATATGCTGTTAATGTATCTGATGTTTATGTTTTCACAAACCCAAAGGATTCTTGTAAGTTCCAAGGAGCCAAATTGACCCACATAAACAGGTAAGATTCACTCCAAATAATATTACTCAACTTCTTTCCTGGCCTTGGGACTTCCTTCCCTGTCTTGGGACCCTCGAGAACCACTCCTCATCTTGCAAATCTCCCACTATTATAATATAAGAAAACTTTTTTTTCTAAACTTAACCATGTCCTTCTGCTCTCGCCAACATCTTGCCAGTCCTCAAAAGATGCCAGAGTTCCAT